>NW_016827349.1:547319-603181 GCF_001698545.2 Rhinopithecus bieti
ATTATTGTTTTTTTTTTTTTTTTTTTTTTTTTTTGTGATGGAGTCTCACTCTGTCACCCAGGCTGGAGTGCAATGGTGGGATCTCCGCTCACTGCAACCTCTGCCTCCTGGGTTCAAGCAATTCTCCCGCCTCTGCCTCCCAAGTAGTTGGGATTACAGGCACCCAGGCACCCTGCATCAAGCCCGGCTAATTTTTTTTTTGTTTGTATTTTTGTAGAGATGGGGTTTCACCATGTTGGCCAGGCTGGTCTTGAACTCCTGACCTCAGGTGATCCGCCAGCCTTGGCCTCCCAAAGTGCTGGGATTACAGGCGTGAGCCACCACACCTGGCTGACGGGTACAATTACTATTTCCATTTTCACAGGTGAGAACACAGAGTTGCAGAAAGGTTATATAACTTGCCACATGGTCACATGGCAGAGCCAGAATTCAAACCCAGGCAGAATGATGTTCATAGCCGTAACTGCTGGGATATGCTTTGGTGTTTTGCACTTCTTGACACCCTTTGTTAGAAGCTATCATGTAAACCCTAATTCTTATTCTTTTATTCCACAGCAGAGTTCTTCAGTACACCAGATCTTCTTTCTTCCCCAAGGGATGCCTTTTCTGCCCTCTTCTCTGGTGTCAGGGCAACTCCAAGTTATGACTCTCAATTTAGTATGCCTCCTATTTTTGCAGAACTATAGCTAAGATTGTATTTATCATACTATAATTTACAAAGCACTCTTGCTAGTTGTCTTTCCCTTGGTCCTTAACATAATCCTGGAAGGTAAGAGAGACAGTGTAGTGATTAAGAGTGTAGGTAGTTCCCCTGGCTTTGTGACCTTGGGCAAATACTTAACCTCTTCAAATTTCAGATTTTTTATCTGTAAAATTAGGGTAATAATAGTGTGTACCTATTAGATACTGGAGAAGCAAGCATTGAAAGAATTGATACATGTAAAACACATAGGCTAGTGCCTGGTACTGTTGTGCTTAATAAATGTTAACTAGTCTTATTTTTTATATAATAAGGAAATTAAGGTTTAATCTCAATTTTGTAAAACTGTGTATTTAAGTATCTGTATGTATAAAACAAGACTGGAACGAATTATGCCAGAATTCTCAGAGGATAGTAGAATTATGGGTAATTGTTATTTCTTGAGGCTCTCCTGTATTTTCCATTTCTTTTTTATAAACAATCAACATGTATAACTTATGAACCTACCTTTTAAAACATTTGAAACTAATTTTAGAACACAAGTAGACCTTAAATAAGGTATGTTACGTATTGACTTAGTTCCTCTAAATAAAATTTTAAAGGCATGCTATATTTGGATTAAACATTTCCCAGACTGCTTTCCAGTAAAAGGAAGGCAGCCACACCTAATTATGCACTGGGGAGGGTGCTTCTTTTGGAACTGAACAATAGTTGATATTTTAGCCTAATTGCAGGATATTTTCTTTGTAACTGAAATTTTAAAACTTTATGTAAATGAAATATTTAATACGCTGAACCACCTTAATCTGTTTGGGTTGCTATAAAAAATACAATAGACTGGGTGCCTTAAACAACAGAAATTTATGCCTGACAGTTATGTAGGCTGGGTAGTCTAGGATCAGGGTTCACGCAGGTTCAGTATCTGGTGAGGGCCCACATTTTGGTTCATGGACAGTTGTCTTCTCACTGTTCTTTCAGGATGGAAATGAGTGAGAGAGCTTTCTGAGGCCTCTTTTAAAAGGCATTAATCCCATTCATGAGAGCTCCTCCCCCATTACCTAATCGTCTCCCAAAGGCCCCACCTCCTAATACCATCACATTGGAGGCTAGGATTTTAACGTAAGGATTTGCAGAGGGGGAGGGGAATCGGACACAAACATTCCATCTATAGCAAGAACTTTAACTCCTTTCCACTGCAGAGTCTCTTCCAAGATGGTAGCTTGGAATAGTCAATGCTGGGCAAGTTCTCTTCTTTTTCATGTGATAGTAACAATTCCCTAGAGTCTGTCAGGTGTGGAAAAGGATTAAGGTGGTACCAATAAGATTTGTATTTGTTCTCTGCTTCCCAGCAGCATGGCCTACAGTCATTCTCCAAATTAAAATTATTGTGACTCTTTTACATGATTATGCAATGGGCTTTTAGGTAACATTTCAATTAAAAAAAAAAAGGAAAGATTGAAAACCTCCAGTAAAAGAAGGAATATTAAGTGGGATTTGGTATCAGTTTAAACCTGGGTTCAAATTCTAAACTAGGCTACTTATTGGTTGTGTGAGCCAAGTATGCAATTTCACTCAGCCTCAGTTTTTTAATCTTTAATAATACCTGAGGATTAAGTAAGAGAGCTAATTATAGTATGTCTTTGAACGCTTACAATAAACTCTGTTTATGGTACTATGTTAAACACAATACTTTCATTATTTTATCAACTCTTCTTATTTATTTTTTTCAAGACAGAGTCTCACTCTGTCACCCAGGCTGGAGTGCAATGGCATGATCTCAGCTTACTGTAACCTCTGCCTCCCAGGTTCAAGCAATTCTCCTGCCTCAGCCTCCTGAGTAGCTGGGATTATAGTTGCACACCACCACGCCCAGCTAATTTTTGTATTTTTAGTAGAGATGGGATTTCACCATGTTGGCCAAGCTGGTCTCAAACTCCTGACCTCATGATCCGCCTGCCTCGGCCTCCTAAAGTGCTGGGATTGCAGGTGTGAGCCACTGCACACAGCCAACTCTTCTTGTTAACATTATAAGGCAGAGAAGGCAAAATGGCTAAGTGGCTAAGAGGCTAGTCTCTGCAGTCAGAATATCTGGATTTAAATCCTAACTCTCCCATACTTCTTGATGTCCAACCTCCTCATTCGTAAAATAGGGATGATTATTACCCCCATTTTCCAATTGGGGAAATGAGGATGATTAATATTAACCTATTTCACTGGGTTGTTGTATGACATTATAGGGTAGTGTTTAGGAGTATGGTCTCTAGAATTGAAATGTCTGACTCTGAATCCTAACTCTACCACTTATTAGATGTGTGACCTTAAATGAGCACCTTTTGGCATCAGTTTCCTTAGGCTCATCATGTGAGCCTTCCCACTGGGCCAGTCAAGTGTCTTCGTGATATGGGAATTGTCTTTCCCTAGGGTGAAGAGAGAGAAAGAAAGATGGAAACCACAGTGACTTTATGAGTTGCCCTCAAAAGTAGCATACTGTCACTTCCATTTTATTCTACTAGTTAGAAATAAGTAGCTAAGTTCAGCCTGTACTCAAGGAGAGGGGAATGAGACTTCACCTATTTAAGGGAGGAATAGTAAATAATTTGTGGACATATTTTAAAACTCCCTATGCTCTAACCTCTGCCCACAAATTGTTTACCTTATTCCCACCTGCAAGTAACCTCTCCCCATCCTTATCCTCTCCAAAGTCACAACATCAGCTGGAAATCCACGATGTTGGCATCTATTATAAATATGATCCAGGAAAGACTTCTTGTATGTAGTAGTTCCTTGAGTGTAACATCTTTCAGCTTTAGGATGACCTCTTATAGACTCTACTGTTCAAAAAATGAGAAAATAAAAAGTGTAGAATAACTGCTATATACCCCTGTTGAAAAATGGAAAAAAAATAGGAGCCACTGGTTTATGGTATTCTGAACTCCTTGTGGGCAAATGTTGCCAGTTCCTTGATTAAGACTCAAGTCCTGGGAATAGTTCATGGCTCTTGGTTCTGCCCTCTGAGTCATTCTTTCATTCTTTTACATGAATTGTAGCTCATGTTTGCAGCAGCATAGATTTCTCAGCCTATTGCCTGCCTTTGGAAGTTTGGAGCAGGGGCTGGTATGAAAGCTTCTTTTCATATAAAGATGTATTCCCTTTTAGTCCAAGCTGATAGTGTTTCTGTCAATACGATTATCTTAAAAAATTTTGTTTGTCTCCTGTGAGTCATATTGAATTCATTCTACTACACAAAAGCCACACCCACAAGTCTCTTTGATATATGCTCTTCTTTAACTTGGGCTTCTGCTGGGACTGCTGAGGAATAATACCTTTAGGCTTCTTAGGGGATCTGTTGTCTAACTGAATGGTTGTCTGAAGCAACACCTTGGACTTTTCTGAGATCTTAAGTTTTTTTTTTTTTTGAGACGGAGTCTCACTCTGTTGCCCAGGCTGGAGTGCAGTGGTGTGATCTCGGCTCACTGCAAGCTCTGCCTCCCAGGTTCACTCCATTATCCTGCCTCAGCCTCCTGAGTAGCTGGGACTACAGGTGCTCGCCACCATGTCCGGCTGATTTTTTTTGTATTTTAGTAGAGACGGGGTTTCACTGTGTTAGCCAGGATGGTCTCGATCTCCTGACCTTGTGATCTGCCCATCTCGGCCTCCCCAAAGTGCTAGGATTACAGACGTGAGCCACCGCACCTGGCCAAGATCTTAAGATTTTATGGTCTTACCCTTAGCTTCATCTTTAGGTGCTTTCTTGACACAGCCCTAGATTTTATTTTTGCCTGGAAGCCATTCTTAATTTTAGTATGGTGTGCCATCTGGAGAAGTTTTTTTTTTTTTTTTAGATGGAGTTTTGCTCTTGTTGCCCAGGCTGGAGTGCAATGGCATGATCTTGGCTCACCACAACCTCTGCCTCCCAGGTTCAAGGGATTCTCCTGCCTCAGCCTCCTGAGTAGCTGGGATTACAGGCATGTGCCACCAAACCTGGCTGGTTTTTTTTTTTTTTTTTTTTTTTTTTTTTTGTGAATTTTTAGTAGAGACAGGGTTTCTCCATGTTGGTCAGGCTGGTCTCGAACTCCTGACCTCAGGTGATCTGCCCACCTCGGCCTCCCAAAGTGCTGGGATTATAGGCGTGAGCCACCATGCACAGCATGGAGGAGGAATTTTTTAAACCAGCAAGTTCTGGCTTGTTTATATTTATCAGTGTTTCCTTTACTTTTTCTCTTCTCTTACATTTTACTGTAAGCAACGAAAAGAAACCAGGTAGCACGTTCAAAATCTGCTTTGACATCTCCTTAGTTAGATCTTCCAGTTCATTAGGTATATTTTCTCCTTTTCATGTTAATGAGGGTGACTTTCTGTCACCATATAACAAGGAACCCCTTTTCTCCAGTTTCCAGAAAGATTTTTCTCACTTTTCCTTAAGCTTTCACCCATAGCTTCTGCTATGGCCTGATTGTTGGCATTCCCCCAAAGTTTGTATGTTAGAACTTAACCCTCATAATGATGGTATTAAGAGTTGGGGCCTTTGGGAGGTGATTATGTCACTAGGGAGGCTTCATGAATGGGATCAGTGTTCTTACAAAAGAGACTTCAGGGAGCCTTGTGAGGCACATAGAAGACACCACTTGTGAGGAATGGGTCCTCCTCAGTAGATACCACGTCTGTTGGTGCCTTGATCCTGGACTTCCCAGCCTCCAGAACTGTAAAGCAATATATTTCTGTTATTTATAAATTACTCAGTTTAAGGTATTTTGTTACAGCAGCCCTAACTAAGACAGCTTCCTCAAAGGTCATCATGCTTCTGCAAAGTTTCTTTGACATTTCTAGTTTTTATTCACTCAAAGTTCATTTAACTTTCACTGCCCAATTTTAGAGCCACTCTCACATTTTAAGTTTTGTTACAGCCTCACCCCAGATGCAGGCACCAAAATCTATATTAGTTATCTATTGATGTGGAACAAATTAACTGAAATTTAGTGCGTTAAAACGACAAACATTATCTTATGGTTTCTGCAGGTTAATTCCAGAGTGGCTTACCTGGTGGTTCTGGAGTGAGGTCTCTCATAAAATCAAAATAAAGATGATTGACCAAGCCTGCAGTAATCCAAAGGCTTGACTGGGGCTGGAGAATCTGCTGTCAAGTTCATTCATTCAGCTGTTGGCATGAGGCCTCAGTTCTTCACTATCTTTTGGCCAGAGCCTTCAGTTACCTTGTGGGGCTCTCCATAGGGTTGCTTGAGTGCCTTCCATTCTGTGGCAGTTGGCTTGCTCCCACTGTGATTGGTCCTGCAGAGAGTGAGTGAGTGAGTGAGTGAATAAGATGAAAGCCACCATGTGTTCTATGACCTACTCTTAGAAGCACTCCATTATTTTCACTTTATTCCATTATTAGAAGTGAGTCACCAAGTCCAGTCCACATTCACGTGGAGAGAAATGAGGCTCTACCTCTTGAGGGGAGAATTTGTGGACATGTTTTAAAACCACTACAGAGATTATAACACCTGCTTAGAAAACCTTCAGTGGCTTCAAACCACTGCAGAGATTATATCACTTTCCTGTTTTAAAAAAACCCTTCAATGACTTCAAATTACTACAGAGATGATAGTATTTTCTAGTTTAAAGACCCTTAAGTATCTTCCTGTAATACATAGAATAAAATATAATTTTTTTTTTTTTTTTGAGATGGAGTCTCACACTGTCACCCAGGCTGGAGTGCAATGTTGCAATCTTGGCTCACTGCAACCTCTACCTCCTGGGTTCAAGCGATTCTCCTGCCTCAGCCTCCCAAGTAGCTGGGATTGTAGGCGTGTGCCACCACACCTAATTTTTTTTTTTTTTTTTTTTTTTTTGTATTTTTAGTAGAGATGGGGTTTCACTATGTTGGCCAGGCTGGTCTCAAACTCCTGACCTCGTGATCCGCTCACCTCGGCCTCCCAGAGTGCTGGGATTACAGGTATGAGTCACCGTACCTGGCCAATATAAATTCTTTATTCCAATTCCAGAACCCTTTATTCCAGGCTGGTCCCTGCCCATCCCATCTCTTGGATATTGGTTTTAACTTGCCCCCGACCCACTATCCTTTAGCCACTTCCGACTTCACCTCATTCCTTGAACAGGAGAGGCTCATTCCTAAGGGCTTTTTTTTTCCTCCGCTGTTTCTTTTCCTAGAATGCTCTTTATCCTTTGATGTTTGCCAGTCTAACCACTTCGCTGTCATTTAGATCTCAGCTTAAATATCACTTCCTCTTAGAAGGAAGACCAATCAATTTCAGGTAGCTATACAGATACTTTTATCACACTATCCTAACATTTTGCACATAACAATTATATTAAAGTTTATTTTTTGTTTACCTATTTATGTGATTATTGGTTCTCCCCCTTCACTAGAATGTAAGCCCCATGGGAACATGGGCTTTTCTTTCTTGTTGATTGTTATTTCAGGTTTGCCTAGAATTTTATTTGGGATATGATAGTGTGCAACAAATATATTTTGTGTAACTGAATTATTGCTATTCTACCATAATGTAAACCTAATGGGGGCGGGATTGTCTTAGTCTTGTTCATTGATGCATCCTTAGGAACTGGCCTATAGTAGATATTCAGAATTTGATGAAAAACAATATTGTAGTTGAGGAAATTTAGAGATTAAATTTCCCTAGACCACTTAGCAAGTAGTCACCGAGCCAAGACTCAAACCTAGGTCTATTAATTCTAAATTATTAATACCTAAACATACATATAAAGTGCTTGGCACATAGTAGTTGTGCAAAGAGTAACAGTGATTCTCTTCCCCTTCTTGTAATTCTCTTGCTCTTCTTTTAAAACTAGTACATGTACATTGAGCAGTAGTTGTTTTTCCTACAACATTTCTTTAATAAATATTCTTAGATGTCAGCATAGTTCATGTACTAGTTTTCTAAGATATTTTGAAGAATTATGTTTCTTTCAGTGAGCTGAAGTTGTCACCTTTTGTATTTTGTTTCAGGGCCTGGGATCAAGTGTTAAGACTCTTGGTATTTCATTTATTTTGAGTCGGATGCAACAAAACTTAGCAAAATATAAAATATAGATTGCAATGCTCATTCTAAAGTATCTAGTTAATTTGGTAAACATGTATGGCACAAGTACTATTTCGTACAACCTGGGCACCATGGTAGGCAACGGAGTGGAATGGAGAGGAAGAAGAGCTGTCTCTACTCTCATAGCATCTGAAATCGTAGTAGAGGAAACGAGACCTGAGGTACTTTGACTTTCTGAATGTAATGATCTGTCTGCTCCTACTTTTCTCCTTAAGATTTGCTGAAAGATCTGGAGGGCCTCTGGAACTGTATGCCGCAGATAAACTGCATGCCCCAGATAACTGCCCTCAGGTGAACTTGGAGTTGTAATTAATGGAAACATTGTCCTAAGGAATGATGCAGGATACTTTGCTGGTTGTCTCTGTTAAAACATCTCTAGTCTATTGAGCTATCCTGTATGCAGGCTTAATTTTCTTTGACTTTGTGATACAGCTTAAAAAAAAGAGGTATTGAGATAAAAGTTGCTTTTTTCTTTTATTTTTAGATCACCACACTTATTAATCATAAAGATAATACCAAAAAGTCTGATAAAACTCTGCAAGCAATTCAGCGTGTAGGACAAGCTGTCAACTTGGCAGTTGGAAGATTTGTTAAAGTAGGAGAAGCTATAGCCAATGAAAACTGGGATTTGAAAGAAGAAATAAATATTGCCTGTATTGAAGCTAAACAAGCAGGTAGGTGGATATTGATTTTGAAGACTATTCAAACCATTTTTATTGCTTTGGTTATGATGAAAAATTATTGTTTTATTTTGAATGATGATATATAGCTCTCTGATTATGGCTGCCTCAAACATTAAAGGTCTGGATTAGCTTCCATAAATATTGCACTTCGCTTGGATCAAGTCCTAAATCTGAAACATAGGACTCCTTCACTGGTCAGAGTTAGTGATCGGCCATCCTCACCATCAGCCATTGAGATGTGAGAGAGAAAGAAGTGGGAGCTGTGGCCTCTAAGCTGTGGCCTCTATTCTCTAAGAACGTATTAGTCTACTTTCCACGACATAGGAAATGGAAATCAGCATTAGTATCCATTAGTATTCTACAGTAAACAAATCATAGTGACTTCAGACTTCATGATGGTTCACAGTTCTCTATAGATGGTAGCACAGAAGCCTTTGAGAACCTAGGGTGTTCTGAGGACTGCAGCTTTGTTGAAGTATCATTTATCCATTAATTTTTTCAATAAATATTTACTGAATGCTGGTGATATACCAGGTGTTCTTTTAGGCCATAGGGAGATAGGCATGGACAAATCAGCCCAAAATCTACCACTGTGGGCCTTGCATTCTGCTGAGGGAGACAGATTATAAATGAATAAGTATGTAATGTCAGGTGGTGATAGTTACCATGTAAAAAAAAAAAAAGCAAGGTAAGAGTTAGGAGACCAATGAAGTTGCTGTTTTAGAGAGGGCAGGGTTTTTTAACTTTGGTGCTACTGACATATTGGGCTGGATACTTCCCTGTTGTAGGGGTTGACCTGTACATTGTAGGATGTTTTGTTTATCAGCATCACTAACTTCTACCTACTAGATGCCAGAAGGTCCCCTCTCCTACCATGTGACAACCAGAAATAGCTCTAGACATTGCCAAATGTCCCGTGAGGGGTAAAAGTGGCCCCCAGTTGAGAACTCCTGGGATAGGGGATTAGGAAGACCCACTAAGGAAGGAACATTAGAGCAGAGACTGCAATGAAGTGAAGGCCTGAGCTATGTGGATACTTAAGGGGGAAGGGCATTCCTGGCAAGGAGAAAGTGAGAATAGGCAAAGACTGGAATTTTGGACTATGTTCTAAGTGGAATGAGGGATTAGTGGGAGATTTTGTGCTGGGCAGTGACATGATCTCATTTGTATTTTAAAAGCGTAACTAACTGGTGGCTCCTGTATAGAAAATACATTTTAGGGGGTGTGAGAATGGATTCAGAGAAACCAGTTAGGAGGTTGTCACAGCAGTCCAGGTGATAGATGATGGTGACTTAGACTAGATGATAGCATTTGAGGTGGTGAAAGGTGGCTATGTTTCGGTATATTGCCAAGGTGGAGTTGATAGGATTGGCTGATGGTTTGGATGTGGGATGTGATAGAAGAGCCAGGGATAACTTCAAGATTTGGGATATGAACAGCTAGGCAAATGGTGGTGCCATCTACTGAGATGGGGAACTCTGAGGGAGGAGCAGGTCATCAGCGAGAGGAGAGTGATTGCGATAAAACCAAGTAAATGTGGAGGGGTGGACAAGATCATACATGGTCCTGTATGTTATGTGGATGATTTCAACTATTATTCTATACTAGGAGTCATTGAGAAATTTGGAGCCAGATGAAAGGCATATTGCTTTGTGTTATTTTGTTTTGTTCTGTTTTTTCAAAACAAGAACATTTCACAGATGTTTTGTGTTAGATAGAAGTCTTTCTGATAGTACGGAGGAAATGAACGAATGAGGACAGACTGAGAGAAGGTTGAGACTGAAGGCAGGGAGACTAATAGGGAAGCTTTTGTGGTAAAACCAGCTAGGCCAAGTCAGTGTAATAGGACTGTAAATAGCAGGAAGAGTACACAAAATACTCATTGAGGTGGTTGAATAGGTAAAAGTAGGTTGTTGACTAAAGGAAAGGGAAGACCCTGGGTTGAGTCTTGGATTTCTAGCCATTCACTGGGATAGAAAATAGGTTTTATGTGGGAAGCAGGGGGAGATATCCTTATTCTATTCATAATTTATATTTTTTCCTTCTTTAGAAAAGGATATGAAAGCACTTACAATAAAAGACATGTTCAATAAACTTATTAAAATAGGATGTGAAAATAAATAAACCAGAAACTTTGGCAAACATTATTATTTTAATTAAGCATGAAATTTATCTTTGTACTTCCTGGAAGGCAAGACAAAAATGTTGGAAACAAAGGATTATATAATCTCATTGTTTGTTGAAAGGAAACAAACCAGCTTGTAAGAGGAGAGACTTTTTTTCCCGACACTAAATTATTGTGTGGGTGCTTATGAAACAGACATTACATAATGGACAATTCAACAGAAAATGTGGAGATGTTCTTCATATTACTGTTTCTTTTTGAAGAAAGCTTTGTGGTTAAAAAAAAAAAGAAATAAAAAAATTACTGTTTCTTCTAACAACCATTGATTAAAGCAGGAGTACAGTATTTTTAAATGAAAGGACAAGCTGAGTCCTGTGCTCCTTGTTGGCTTTGTAGCATGTCATTGTGCTCAGTGTAAGGTGAGAAAGGAGGACGTGGTACACTGACATGAGTACCATACGCCCAGGCAGCTCCATAAATGGAGTATTTTGAAAGATATCAGGTGTCATGGGCTCCACATGTCATCTTCCTCCTAGTGTCACTCAGGTAAGAGTATGAGAATGATACCTTCTGGAGTTGTAAAATATAGAAAGCTTTTTTTCTCTTAACACATACAAACTTAAGACTTCATTAAATCACTCCTGTAATGTTTCTAGCCCACTCAACCCCTACGAATCATTTTCTTTTTTCGACGACAGCATTCATTTGAGGGAACTAATATAAAGCAGTAGATAAAGAACTGGAGCTGGCTGGGTGCAGTAGCTCACACCTGTAATCCCAACACTTGGAGGCTAAGGTGGACGGATCGCTTGAGCTGTGTTTGAGACCAATCTGGGCAACATAGTGAGACCCTGTCTCTACAAAACATAAGAAAAATAAAATAGCCAGGTGTGGTGGTACATACCTCCAGTCCCAGCTACTTGGGAGGCTGAGTTGGGAGGATTGTTTAAGCCCAGGGAGGTTGAGGTTGCAGTGAGCAGTGATGGTGCCACTGCACTCCAGCCTGGGAGATGACAGAGTGAGACCCTGTCTCAAAAAAAAAAAGAACTAAAGTTTTAGAGTCGAACTGCCTAGACTTTAATCCTAGTGCTTCTACTTGCAAGCAGGGGATATTGGGCATTCTATTATACATTTCCAAACCTCAGTGTTCTCATCTATAAAATGGGACTGTTAGAGTTTATAGAGGTGTTTTGATGTAATGCTTGTATCATTTCACACATAGTATGTGCTCAATAAATATTAGTTGTCATTATAATAATCAATTTTTATTCTTACTTCCCTGTGTTGAACTCTTACATTATATTGTTGCTTTTTACTTGGCTACCAGGCAAGGTTTATATTTATGTTTTCTATGGAAGTTCAACAAATATTTGTGTTTGATTGACCTTGGGTTTTCCTATTAAGACACAACACTAGTAATTACATATAATAAATTAAAAATGATACCTGTGAAGCTGTAAGACAGCTTTGTGACTTTTTTAGGGAACTGATTTCTGAACAGTTTATACTTTGAACAACTTTATAATGTTAAGGAAGCATTTGACCATGCTGGTGGAGCTGACCAAATGTTACTATCCCTCGTACTTATGAGTTAAATGCCTGGCGTTGGGCCAGGCGTGGTGGCTTATGCCTGTAATCCCAGCACTTTGGGAGGCCGAGGTGGGTGGATCACCTGAGGTCGGGAGTTTAAGACCAACGTGACCAACATAGAGAAACCCCGTCTCTACTAAAAATACAAAATTGGCCGGGGTGGTGACGCATGCCTGTAATCCCAGCTACTAGGGAGGCTGAGGCAGGAGAATCGCTTGAACCCGGGAGGCGGAGGTTGCAGTGAGCTGAGGTCATACCCTTGCACTCTAGCCTGGGCAATAAAAGTGAAACTCTGTATCAAAAAAAAAAAAAAAAAAAAGCCTGGGGTCTAGTCAGAAAAAGGAAAGGTTGAATAATGCCGTATGTGCAGGCTTAGATGTGGTATCTTTTGTGGTTGAGAGGTGTAGAAAAAAATTAACATTTTCCGGAGGATCAGAGGAAATATTTTTATCCTTTTAGCTATTAATGATAGAATGCAAAGTGATACTTTTCCTCCTGCCCCTTCTGTATGCTTTAAGGTTAATTCTAAGCACTTTTGTTCTCTGTATATTTTGCTATCAAAACTTTGTATTAGTTACCTATTGCTGTGTAACAACTTAACCCAAACTTAGCAACTTAAAACTGCAAACATTTACTATCTCAAACAGTTTTTGAGGGGGCACCAATCAGGGAGTGGCTTCACTGGGTGGCTCTGTGTCAGTGTGTCTCATGAGGTAGTGGTCAGTGTGTTGACCAGGCCTCTGTTACCTGGAAATTTGACTGGACTGCAGGTCTGCTTCCAGCCTCCCTCTCATGGTTGTTGGCCAGAGGCCTCACTTCCTCTCCACGTAGGTCTCTGTGTAGTAAGGGCTGCTTATGACATGGCAACTGGTTTCTCTCAGAGAGACAGAGCAACCCAGACAGCTGCCTCAGTTATTTTAGAACCTAAGCTTGGAAGTGACATACCATTACTTCCACCATACCAACCCTCGTATGATGTGGGAGGGGACAGACAGCACAAGGTTGTGCATAACAGTAGGTGGGGATCATGGGGAGCCTTCTTGAAGGCTGGTTACCACAGAATTCCTCTATCTGTAGAGCTTCAGCGATTGTCTTTATAAACAAGACATCCAAGTGTATTCCTGTGTTATTTCAAGCTCCTGTTGTCTGAAAGTAAAATTATCATCTCCCTTCCAATGCCCTTCCGATTTTCTTTAAGCAACTTAGGTTTCCAACTTTGAGGCCATTTTTTCACTCGTTCTTTCCTTCTTATCATTGGTCAGGTACTAATTTTATGTTTTCTCATAAAAATGTCTCCCAAATCATCTTCTTAATGTTCCTATGGCTACTATACTAGTAAGGTCCCTGCTATTTCACACCCACAATTGATACAATAGCCTGACTTTAAGTCTTTCCTTTCCATTCTGTTTTACTGTTTTATGTACTCCTACTAGATTGATCTTTCTTTTTTCTTTTTCTTTTCTTTTCTTTTTTTTTTTTTTTTTGAGACCAAGTCTCACTCTGTCACCCAGGCTGGAACGCAGTGGAGCCATCTCAGCTGACTGCAACCTTTGCTTCCCAGGTCCCAGCGATTCTCTGCCTCAGCTTCCTGAGTAGCTGGGATTACAGCCCCCTGCCACCACACCTGGCTAATTTTTGTATTTTTTTAGTAGAGACCGAGTTTTGCCATGTTGGCCAGGCTTGTCTTGAACTCCTGACCTCAGGTGATCCGCCTGCCTCGGCCTCCCGAAGTGCTAGGATTACAGGTGTGAGCCACCGTGACTGCCAGACTGATTTCTAAACCTTGACTTATATTTCACCCTGTGGCCTCTCCATTAAGATTCCAATACTTTTTACTCAGGATCCTTAGCCTATGAGCAGACACATTATTGTGTATATGTAATAGAATTGACAGGAGGGCTTTTGTAAGAAAATCAATCCATTAGGCACACAGGTATATTTAGGACTTTAAAAAATGATCTTGAACACTATAAGTTGGTTAAAGGTTTATTATTTTTAAATTCTTTTTAACTTATAACAGTATGGAGGTTTCAAGAATGTTATAGCCTTGAGGAGGCAAACACTTGTATTGTTTTATTAGTAGATAATTACCATTACAGAGTCGAAAGTTTTTTTTTTTTTGAGACTGAGTCTCACTCTGTCTCTCAGGCTGGAGTGCAGTGGTGCGATCTCGGTTCACTGCAAGCTCCGCCTCCTGGGTTTATACCATTCTCCTGCCTCAGTCTCCCGAGTGGCTGGGACTACAGGCACCCACCACCACGCCCAGCTAATTTTTTGTATTTTACTAGAGACGGGGTTTCACCCTGTTAGCCAAGATGGTCTTGATCTCCTGACCTCGTGATCCGCCTGCCTCGGCCTCCCAAAGTGCTGGGATTACAGGCGTGAGCCACCGCGCCCGGCCAGAAGTCGAAAGTTTTTATGGCAACAGTGAAGAAGATAATTTTTCTAGAGGGTTGGGAGCTCAATTAATAGAATGGTTTATGCCAGGCATCATATGAAGTTTATATAAATTCAAACTGCAGCCTGAATGAGGGCCAGCCTGTCATTTGAATTCTCAGGATGGAGGCTTTTGTTTTGTTTACTTTCCCCACCCAAAGTCCAGGCTTTGTTTGTCTGACAGACAAACTTCCTTATTGTTTCTTTTTGCCTATTGACAGTTATTTCTGGGTCCCCAATATATTGAAGATGTCATCCCTTGGGGCCCAAAGCCCTATCTTTTTTCTGTCCCTGAGGATTCCTGAAAACCCAAGCCCCTTCAGCTTGTGGAGATCAGCAGTGACCCCTGACTTCTCCCTGGCCTGGCCCCAGTCCAAGCCTTGGCACCTGCTTACTGCTCTGGTTTTAGGGTATTCTTTAGTTTTTGACTCATGGGACTTCTCTTACTGTCTTGTAGGGCAGGAGCTTTTAGATTGTGTAGTTTGCATTACCACTGGAAACAAAAATTATGATGTTTTCCAAACTGGGTGAGGGCAAAATTTGTCACCGTTCTTAAGAGTGTGCTATTATTTTCTGGTTAGAAAGCTTCGTATGATAATCCCTACAATCGTCAAGGTGAAACTGTTTCTTGTTCCTGAAGTAAGAGTCCAAAGCTGAGTTCCTCCTCATTGTGCCTTACCTTCAAGGTTAGAGAAAAGTCTAGATTTTAATCTGTGTGTCTTACTGCCAGTTTAACTTTACCCTCTCTCCTTTCTTGTTAGGAGAAACAATTGCAGCATTGACAGACATAACCAACTTGAACCATCTGGAATCTGATGGGCAGATCACAATTTTTACAGACAAAACAGGAGTGATAAAGGCTGCAAGATTACTTCTTTCTTCAGTGACAAAGGTGTTGCTGCTGGCAGACCGAGTAGTCATTAAACAGATAATAACATCAAGAAATAAGGTACTTACCTTTCTGATGTTGCTGTATTTTTGTCTTTCTGTGTTGTTCAAAGTGCTTCTTATGACTTTTAGTGGTGGATCACTTGGCTCACGTGTGGATGAAGAGTGCAGCTAGCTGTGGAAATTAATGTGAATTGCAGGATACATTGACACATTGATCATCTACACATTGAATACACTTGGGCCCTGGGTTCCTCCTGGAGCTATGCCTGTATGAGCGTTGCTTAAAAAAAAAAAAAAAAGTTCTTTTTAGGTTAATTTAAGTAATTTGGCAATGCTTGACTATTATAATTGTTTATAACTCTGTCTGTAGTTTAAAAGTAGTGTTTCTTCTGTACGTGTAATTCTTAAATGATAAGTATACTGTGCCTAAACTTCTGAATGCAAGTAGTGTCTCCTCTTAGAGAATCATTATGCGCTTGTTGAGGCTTATTGGTAAAAGCTTTAAATGTGTACAACATTTGGAAAGAAAAGGCAAGCACTATGATAATATATGTAGCAGAAGCTTAGTTGATAGAAATACTGAATTTTTCAGTACTTTTTTTCCCTCCCAAATCAGAGACGAACAATATATAACTTGAGACACAGTTAAATCAGTGGAAATGATAATTATCCACAGCTACAGAATTTCTGTATGCAGAGTCCCTAAATGTTACTGAATGATCTCAAAACGTGCAGAACGGATTTAGACTCTTCCAGTCCAGAAGTTAATCTCTCAGATGATGATCATGCTCCATGATCATCTGGGAATCCAGGGTCTGTACGATCACTTCTTTCTTTGGATAATTCCCTAGGCAAAGAGGAGAGCTGTTGCCAGGGTAGGGGTTCTCCTAGTAGGATTTGAGGATAAAACCACCTGATGAATGTTGAATGAATGAGAAATTGGAGAGGTAGATCTGGCAGCACTAGAGAAACAGAAACAACCTTCCTCTCTTTGAAAGATGGAGGTTCTGCACAGCAGTGGCAATGTGCCTTATCTGTGTTAGCTGCCTGAACTTCCTGAGCTGCCAGGGCAGATTAACATGCCAGATATTCACCATATTCTCATGAAAAATAAGTAAACACAGGATATCTATGTTTTTTTAACCTATCTTGTTCTGACTAAAAGAATCTAGTCATGTTATTTTAAAGAAAAGTATTTGAAAATATGTTTCACATCTATTTACTTTATTTCTTACATCAAGAAAGCACATAACATTTTAGTCATTGGCTCTACCACAGATTCACACTCTTTATTCACCCTGATGGCCTAGTCCTGACTGAACCAGACTGATTTTCCTCCTCTTAAAGTCCCACACTTCCCTTTCGACTCCATACTCTGCAGATGATGAGGTTCCTTCTGCTTTCCTGAGAATGTTAGGGTTCCTGTTATCCTGGTTCACTGAGCCTTAAAGCTTGTGTGTGCTGACTTTCATCCTCACCCCTTCCCAATTCTCTGAAGATTTGATTACTGTAGTCCTGCCCATGCCCACCTCCTAGACTTGGCTACATAAATGATCCCTTCCTTTGTATATGTAGTCATTTCTTTTATTCTTTTTCCTTTTCCTTTTCAAGTAACTCAAAATCTCATCCTATAAACAAATCATTCCCCTAATAATTCTGTGCCTTGAATCTACTTCTACTTCTCTGAGCATCCCCTTCTGTGTCTTCTTTCTGGCTCCTCCTTCTCAACTTTCACCTAGAATTCAGAATTTTCCCTTTTCCCTCTCTACTTAGCTTTGACAATCTCAGTCTTTTGCTTAGCTATCACCAAATAATGAAATATTCTCTGTTTTGCAGGTTCTTGCAACTATGGAAAGACTAGAGAAAGTGAATAGCTTTCAAGAGTTTGTCCAAATATTCAGTCAATTTGGAAATGAAATGGTGGAGTTTGCACATCTGAGTGGAGATAGACAAAATGTATGTATTCATCACATTTTACAATCTTCAGATAAAGACATACTTTTTAGTTTGGATGGAGGTATGATCTTTAGGATTGTTTGGATTGGTTTCTTTGCTTATTAAGTCTATAGCCTTGGTCTTGAAAGCCTTTCATAAATAAGCCAGCAAAGTAGATCTGTAAGTAGATCTGTATGTCTTTTTTTGTACATTTATAACAGCTAATTTTGTTCCCGCCTCACACACTGGGAAAGGTCATTCTTGCCTTCAGGGCTCAACTCAAGTACTTCTTCTTTGTATTTGGTTACTTTCACTTTTATGAAGCTTTCCATTTGATTCCTTTACCAGGGCTCAGGCACGTAAAATTGAGTCATCATACGTATTCTTATAGTATCTTGTTAGATATTTGTTATTCTTACCATATTAGATTAATAGTAATAACCCAAGCCATTATTTATTTGCACTGCCTATGTGTTAGGTACTTAATGTACATGATCTCATTTAATTCTCAAAACATCCCTATGAGGTAGGTATTGTTACTACTGTTTTACATACAGGGAAACTGAACCTGAGACAAGGATAAACTTTCCCAAGGTCACTATGCTAGCAGATTGAACTCAGTTATATCTGATACTAAAGCCTGTAGTTCTCAAACTACAACATGATAGTCGTTTTTTATTTTATTTTATTTTATTTTATTTTATTTATTTATTTTTTGAGACAGAGTTTTGCTCTGTTGCCCAGGCTGGAGTGCAGTGTCGTGATCTCGGCTCACTGCAACCTCCACCTCCCGGGTTCAAGTGATTCTCCTGCCTCAGCCTCCCGAGTAGCTGGGAATACAGGCATGCACCACCATGCCTGGCTAACTTTTTGTGTTTTTAGTAGAGACTGGGTTTCACCATGTTGACCAGGCTGGTCTTGAACTCCTAATCTCGGGTGATCCACCTGCCTCAGCCTCCCAAAGTGCTGGGATTACAGGTGTGAGCCACCGTACCCAGCCGATATTAGTTCTTTGTGGGTCTGTTCCCCAATTCAGACAATAAGCTCCTTAGTTTTGGGAGACAGAAGATCGTATTATGTCTAGGATTGACTTTTCCTTGTTGGGGTATTTGTGTAGGAGTCTGTCTTGTTGGCAGGTTAAATATATATAATAATCAACTATTTCTTGGGATGGTTCTGGGTGTAGTCCCATAGGTATTCTCTCAGTTTTTGATATGAACTTTCCCGGTTGCAGCTGGAGTTGAAAGATGGGTATTGGTCTGGAAAGTGGCAGGCTAAATAATGGCATTGGTTTCTAATACCAATGATGTTTCTGTAGGCAGGTACCTTATTGTTTCATTTTCTCTCTGCCAGTATTGTTCTTTATAAAACAAATTTCCTTTCTTTTCCTTCTCTTTCTCTTAATCTTCCTTCTTCTCCTCATTCTCCCCAATGAAAATTATTAGCCGGAATATTTTTATAATAATAATAGTTTATCTTGATCCCTTGAGCAAGTGTGGCATGAGTCATAGGTTCTAAAGCTGCCATCCTTCAGTTACACTTCCTACAGGATCCTCTTCAGCTTCTGGACGTAACTGAAAAACTTTCACCATCATTTTGATTTGTAGTTAGAAATTTGGCATGGAGAACATTTTATTTTTCTCAATTCTTGTAATATTGTAATCCAACGTTTAAAACTTCTGGCTGAAGAGGTATCTATTTTAACAATTTAGCTCATTAAATGTGAGACCCCTGAAACTTACTGGCAGCCTTTTTATCATCTTTGTGTTTGATAAGTGCTACTCCTGGGTCATTTTTATGGAATATGCATCCAGGGTTGAAATGCTTTCTCCTTTAGAATAGTCAGAATATCCTGCAAAGAGCTATAGGCGAGGTGCATTCTCAGTTTTCTCAGCAAATATTCATAAGCTGCTTACTGTTAACCAAATACTACACAAGGTGTTGAGGATTCAGCAGTAAATAAAAGTGACAAAAGCCTCTGCATTCATGGAGCTTATGTTTTAGTAGGGGTGGGAGGAGATAGACAATAAAACAGAAACATGCATGGTGTGTTCAAAGAACACGAAGGCCAGTGGATCGATCAAAGTGAGCAAAGGGGAAGGGTAATAAGATGAAATCAGAGAGGTAGTGGGCAGGGCGAACTGTGTAAGGACTTTGACTTTAAGTAAAATGGGGAGCCACCGCAGGTTTTGAGTAGGAGAATGACATTTTCTGACTTACATTTTAACAGTATCACTCTAGCTGCCATGTTGAGAATGGTTTGCATGGAGACAAGGGCAGAGACAGGGAGACCACTCAAGAGGATATTACAGTAATCTATTGAGAGATGATGGTGACCTGGACCAAGGTGGTAGAAAGTGGCAGTGGTAAGGCTGGGCGTGGTGGCTCATGCCTGTAATCCCAGCACTTTGGGAGGCTGAGGTGGGCGGATCACCTGAGGTCAGGAGTTTGAGACCAGCCTGGCCAACATGACGAAACACCATCTCTTCTAAAAATACAGCAATTAGCTAGATGTGGTGGCACATGCCTGTAATCCCAGCTACTCAGGAGGCTGAAGCACGAGAATTGCGTGAGCCCGGGAAGCAGAGGCTGCAGTGAGCTGAGATCACGCCACTGCACTCCAGCCTGGGCAAGGGAGGGAGACTGTCTCAAAAAGAAAAGAAAGTGGCAGTGGTGACAGCCTTACCCAAGTCTGGGAAAGTACTTCTGGAGGTATTGGGAAGCTTCGCTTAGTACTTCATGGACCATCTGGGTTTTATGGGCCTCTGTTTTGTCCTGTGGACCAACCCTTTCCAGGTTGAGATGCCATCTTTTTCTGTCGCTTGTTATCACTATTCATCATATGGTGTCATATGTGGCTTATAAGTGTTAGGTATGGCATACACACCTGATGAATTGTTAGCTAGACCCACAGGTGGTTTTGAAAGGAGTCCTGTCCAAAATGTTAAAGACAAGAGGAATGGGTGGAAATTTTATAAGCAACCTCAACCTTTATCTATAGGAACCCATGATGGATGATGCTCACATATAGGACACAGTTCTTTGGGATGTGATCTGCATTAGCTTTGGGGTTATACGCACTTTGTTGTACACTATTTGTAATTCCATCTGTATCTCTTATTAAATCTATATTGGGATGCAAGTGAGTAAGAGTGATATTATTGTGTAGGACTAACTTCTGAATCCATTCTAATTTATTCAAGCAAATTTACTTTCAAAGGCAAATCATACTCAAATTTTAGGTTTTCTTATTTGTAAGAAAGGGCCTTTAATCTAACTTACAAATAAAAAAGACTAATGTGACAGAGAAAAATTTTATGTAATTCAAATTTCAGTGTCCATAAATAAAGTTTGCTTGGAACACAGCCGTTCTTATTTATTTGTGTATTGTCTCTGTTTGCTTTCACACTACGATGACATAATTGAGTAGCTGTGATGGAGACCATATAGTTCAGAAGGCCTCAAATGTTTATCTGGGCTTTAATTGAAAGTATTGCCTACCTCTGATTTAGATATAATAACCGAATTATTAACAGAGTATTTTGTTGTAGATTTGATCAGCAAACTTTGGCTACCTCATATAATAGCACACATTCTATTGAGGGCTCTGTGAGGAGAAGCCACCCCCCAGCAAAACAAATTCAATCCACAATGCTTTCTTAAGTGTTCCTTTTCAATCTTGTTGGGGAAAGTTATCTACCAAAGAAACATCTTAAGAATATTTCAGAGCAGCATATTGGTTAAGAGTAAGACAAACGAACCACAATTTGAGATGTATAGCAGTTAGATGGGATTAGACAAGGCTCCTTAAATAATCAACTTTTAAGTGTCTGTTTTGAAGGAAATAATAGTCGATAGATGCTCAGAAGACAATTGATTTTTAGTTAAGTAAGACATAGGCTGGGTGTTTCTGGTTAGGGGTGCAGTGTGTGCACTTGGCATGAGAATGTCAGGTATGACAGAACACCAGAATGTCAACCATGTACAGCCTCTACCTGTGTCTCAGTTCCTGGCTCTCCAGCCCTTACTAAGAGTAGCTTTTTCTTTCTACTTATATTGTGTTGATGTGTTTATATTGAAGCAGTGACAGTTTGTAAAACTTTATCCTGTTTTTTTTTTCCACTTAATATTATTGAATTTTTGAGTATTATTGTTGAATAAATACTTTCTTAAGAAATTGGATTGTTTACATGATCTTAGAAATCCTCTTTGATTTTATTTCATATTTAGGATTTGAAAGATGAAAAGAAAAGGCAAAATGGCAGCAGCTAGGGCTGTTCTTGAAAAGTGTACGATGATGCTTCTCACAGCTTCAAAGGTAAGATAATTTTTGTTTTACTGTGTAATAAATTAATAATTAGAAAACCTGACTAAATGCATTTAACATACATAATTTACATTTTAAAAAAGATCAAAGTGATAACTTAGAACATAGGCCTGAATAGTTAAATCTCAGTTATTATTTATAAGAATGCTAACTTTCTTCCCCAACTCCAAATAATAATTAATTTATGAGTCAACTTTGATTGAACAGCTCAGCAGAACATGGTGTATCAGGTGCTATAAATTAAGGCCTGTCACACATGGTCGCTGCCTGCAGGGTTTTGCCAGTCTCATTGAGGAGCCAGCACATGTGCTCTAGAAAAAGCGAGGCAAGTTAAGATTTGTTAAGTACAGTGGAGTAAGAAGTCAGCCCTTAGTTATTCTGTAAATTCACCCTTTAATTTTTTTCCACTTTTAACAAAATTATCAGTCAAGAGTATTTCCAAACAGCAACTGGCCAGAAAATTGGTGCAATTCTAGAATGAATGAATAAAATGTCTCATTAGCAATTTGTTTGGAATAACCTTTTCTTCTGAGAGTATTTACCCTGTGCTAGAATCAGTGAAGCCACAAAAACAGAGACTTCATGGAACCCACTCAGAAGGCTCTGTTTTGTCTAGGCCCTTGAGTTTTTCATTTACATTATTTTTTAAAAGTCAAGATGCATCCATGATCATATTTCATCTCTGTTCATTTCATTTTTCTTCATTCTTTCTCATTTCTTGCATGTGTAAGGCAACATTTAAAATAGTTTAAATCATGATGGAGAGATTTTTTCTCAAAAAATTTTAAGTAAACTTACTATTGAAGTATAAAGGTATAGTTTTGCACTCTGCATTTTTTTATTTAACCTTGCTATCGCTTTTTACTCATCCTGCTTCCACTTTAGTGAGGAGAAGCAGCTGAGTGAGCCAGGGACCCAGGAGATTTTGGTAAAGAACAATTTTCTTAGCATGACATGTTCTCTGTAAGATTTTGTGCATTATGACATAAATCAAATATTAAAATAAAAAATTTCAATTGTTTTGAAGACATGTCTGAGGCATCCCAACTGCGAATCAGCCCATAAAAACAAAGAAGGAGTATTTGACCGCATGAAAGTGGCATTGGATAAGGTCATTGAAATTGTGACTGACTGTAAACCGAATGGAGAGACTGACATTTCATCTGTCAGTATTTTTACTGGAATTAAGGAATTCAAGGTAAGAATAAAGAGAGTATATTTTGATTTTTCTCTTTCCAATTTTTTGAGATGGAGTCTCGCTCTGTTGCCCAGGCTGGAGTGCAGTGGTGTGATCTCGGCTCACTGCGACCTCCGCCTCCTGGGTTCAAGTGATTCTTGTGCCTCAGCCTCCCAAGCAGCTGATACTACAGGCATGTGCCACCGCACCTGGCTAATTTTTGTATTTTTGGTAGACACAGAGTTTCACCATGTTGGCCAGGCTGGTCTCAAACTCCTGACTTCAGGTGATCTGCCCGCCTGGACCTCCCAAAGTGCTGGGATCACAGGCATGAGCCACTGCACCCAGTCTTTTCTTTCCATTTAAAAGGAGCACCATTATGTATAGTATCCATATTTTTGTGTAATGTTTTAGAACAATGCTTCACAAAAGCAAATATATCTATTTAAAGCAATGCCACTCTGTACAAACCTGTTGCTCAGTAATATTTACGTTAGAGGTATATTTACAAAGAACACTGGTCTTTGGTTATAGTAGCTACTCTGGCCCTTCTTAGCTGTATGATTTAGCTGTAGCCTCCTGTTTAAAAGAATGTTCCCTTCCTGTTTTTTGAGCAGTGCCATACATTTTTGAGCAGTACCATCCATAGGATGATGGCGAGCAGCAAATCATTTCTGCTAGAATTCCTGCTTTTCTCTGTGTTAGAGGGTTGATACTTTGAGACTATAGTGATAGAATTAGTAATAATTAAAATTTAAAAATAAACAGTAATACACACTAACAGTTATTGAGTCCTTACTCTGTGCCAGCCCTTTTCTGAGTGCTTTAAATATATGAACTTATATAATCCTCAAAGAATTATTGCTGTTATTTCCATCACACTCTTGAGGAGCTTGAGAAACAGAAAGGAGATTAACTTGCTGGCTACTAAGTACCGGAGTTGGGATTTGAAACTAGGCAGTGTGACTCCAGGAAGTCTGACTTCTCATCAGAAGTCATAAACATGGTGAAGATGCGTTCGGGGTAAGAGCAGTGTCTGAGTTGGGAGGGCCCTAAGAAGTCATCCGGTACAATGCCCTCCTTTAACAGATCAGAAAACTGAGGCCCTGAGAAGTTATCCAAATGCTAAAAGTTTCCACCTTTCTAACAGACAGGACTGTGATGAGAATGACATTCTTTCCATTTTACTGCACTTTGATTTATTTTATGTATTTGTTTTTGAGATGGAGTCTTGCTCTTTTTGCTCGGGCTGGAGTGTGATTACATGATCTTGGCTCACTGCAACCTCTGTCTCCTGGGTTCAAGCGATTCTCCTGCCTCAGCCTCCTGAGTAGCTGGGATTACAGGCGCCCACCACCACACCTGGCTAATTTTTGTACTTTTAATAGATATGGGGTTTCGCCATGTTGGCCAGGCTGGTCTCGAACTCCTGACCGCAGGTGATCCACCCACTTCAGCCTCCCAAAGTGCTGGGATTATAGGGGTGAGCCACCACACTGGCCGTGCACTTGGGTTTCTAATTGTGTGAAGGTCTAAGTAGGAACATGGGGTGAAAGACAGTAACGGGAAGAGTATCTGTTTTTGCTCTTAATAAATATTTTATTTAATTCCTACCTGCCCTTTAGGTGGATATAATTATATACTGTTTTTTGTTTGTTTGTTTGTTTTTGTTTTTTTGGAGGAGAGCTAGTAAGTGGTAGAACCCTTCTTTAGGCCCAGGATTGTCTAATCCCAGAGTCCATGACCTTTCACTTTACACCTCTGGGTTTGTTTATATGATGCCAGTCCTACCACTGAGTCTTCCTGAAGGGAAAGAAGCTTGTAGGGACCAAACCTTCTCTTAGAAATTTTATTGCTGAAAGCGATCTTAGAGATTATTTTTCTAATCCTCCCTTTTTGTAAATGCTGAGGGAGGAGGTGTGTTGTCAAAGGATAATTAGGGAAGCAAGTCGGATGAGAGACATCTTTCGCCTCTTGCTGCTGCATTTCTGGTGCAAGTGAAGGAGGGGCAGTGCTCTGCCTGTGGCTGCTGCCGACAACTCTGGCTGCTGCCCTCTCACCATCAGGCATGCTGGAGGCAGAGCTGTTATAAATAGGCTCAGTCTCACTGTCTGTGATTATCTCTTTGGCGTCTTACTTTTTTTCTGATGGAGAGTATAATCTGTGGAGGGAAACTGGATACTTTGTTGTATTTGGTACTATGAATATATGGACACATGTTATGAAACCATATCAATAAATAGCCTCTTTAAAAAAAAAAACCCACAAAACTCCACTAAGTTGCTGTCTAAAACATGTGTATTTTCTCTCTAAAGGAAAATAAAAAACCTTAACATAAATGGTATGAGGCCAATATAACTGATTTTTATGTTTTAATTCTGTTTAAATTCTCCAATTTAATTCTCTTAAATTAATAAAATAAATTTAATTCTCTGAGAAGATCCCCATTGTAAGTTCTATACCTTACTATTATCCATATTCTTTCCTAGCTTAAATACAAGTTTCTGTCTACCTAGGATGGAGTGATCACCTGACACAACTTGGGCCAAGAGCAGGAGGGGAAGCAAGGACTCTCCTCTGGCATCTTGACTTTCCCAAACTTTGGTATTTTCATGGATCATGTTAAAATGGGTCACACATAAGGATTAATTAAAATAACATTTGTGAAAGGACTTTAAAGTGTTAAACAAATGTAAGCTATCCTTATTATCACATTCATTGTGACCATAATCATGATCATTACCGCTTGTTGCCTCTTGGCCCAAGTTGTCTGTGTGACATATTTCATGGACTGTAGTGTTTTATAGGGTTGAAGTGGCATGATGCATCGTAGAAAGCTGAGAGAGAAAGACTGCGTACGTGAGCATGTGTTCATCACATAGTCAAGGAGCTCCAAACAGGGTGGCTGAAGTGAAAGGTTGTTGGGGGTTCAAGGGGTGAGATAGACTGTTAGAGAGGTATATAAAGACAGGCCATAGAGGATTTTGTGCTATACCATAGATGTTTGGGCTTGATTCTCTATAGATAGTGAGGAGCTACTAGAGGGAGGTGGCAGTATCAGACAGTTTATATTTTAGATTATATAGACCCTCTGGTAGAGGATGTTTGGGTCAGTAAGGTGCTATTGGGGACTTTAAACAAAATTTAGGGAGACCAGTTAGGTAACTAGGAGAGTCTTTGTTGAATTAACGAAGGAAAAATGGATGCCTTCCCCAGTCCTTCTCACACCCCACATCTTCCACATCATCCTTCCCCCTGGGCTCAGCACATGTCATATTTGGGTGTAACTTATCTTCCAGGACTTTGCCTACGCATTTTCTCAGGTGCAAATCTTTTACCTGGAGGCTGGTTCATTTTTCCTGCTGGTTGCTACAGGGTGATGCTCTTTCTGCCTTAGTATTCATTGATCCCACAGGAATGTCATTGTATTAATTACTCTAGGAATGATGCTTTGCATGTATATTGAAGGCTTTTGAGCAATGTGTCCTCCTGGGTTAGTGGAGAATATAGATATCATTGGTGGCTGTATTTCCCCTCAGCTTGGGAAAAGAAAATGTTAGTGTTTTCCTGGGCACTGTTAGAAAGTACAACCCATTTTGGTCAAGTGTGTATATTGACTCACATTGATGGATGGATGTCCTTTTTGTTCTCAGATGAATATTGAAGCTCTTCGGGAGAATCTTTATTTTCAGTCCAAAGAGAACCTTTCTGTGACATTGGAAGTCATCTTGGAGCGTACGGAGGACTTTACTGATTCTGCCTACACCAGCCATGAGCACAGGGAACGCATCTTGGAACTGTCAACTCAGGCGAGAATGGAACTGCAGCAGTTAATTTCTGTGTGGAGTCAAGCTGTAAGAACTTTTTTAAAAATCAAAGTAAATCTTATATAATGGCTTTCCCATAAAGTTTTGCAAGATGTGGAAGCTAACATAATCACCAGGAGTATGAATTTGTTCCAGAATGGGACAGGATGTCTCATCCCTTTTCTCCCTCCTAGTAGTTGGCCAAAATATCCTTCCCATCTAGCACTCACAGTACTTGACATTTATTTCCAGGCCTGTTGACTCTCATTCTAGCCAGTCTGAATTCTATGCCTTTGTCACTATCACTAGTTTACTCTGTTGTCCCCACTCTTTCACCAAACTCACCTCTGGAAAATTCCTCCCCAAAATGCTTCTTCAGAGTGAAGAACAGAGGAGTAGACCCCCATCTAGAAGTTCTTGGGACCTGAGCCTGACTGCTGGAGCCATTCAGATGTACATAGTTCTTACCTCTGAGGACAGCTGATTTATAGACACAATGATTTGGAAAACTTATTGGGGTGTAGATTCAATGAAAACAAGGGTAGATCCAGCTGGCAAGTAAAAGCTTTTCACCCTTGCACAAATTCCTGGTCTAAAATTGGTGGGCGGCCACTCTATGAGCCTTAAATGGGCTGTTGGTGAGCTTCAAGCAGAGGAGCTTATTTGGGCAAGAATGAACGGCCAAGACTGACAGAAATGGGACAGCATAGGAAGTGTGTACACAGTCTCTTATAGCAGGTGGATTGCAAAATGGAGAGACAGAGCCCTGGGATATGTCTCTAGGATTATTTATTTCTTAGGCCCAGGCTCTGTCAAAAAAGTATTTAACATGGCTTACAATATACAACAGCCGTAGTACAAATCTGGAAGTAATGAACAAAGCTTTGCCAGTAAAGATGATGAAGGAGGGTGGATATGGCTGAAACTGAAGAAAGAAGCAGCAGTTGATTTCCTTGTAAATAGATTAATTTATGAATGAACATAGATATGAATCACAGATTTCTCAGATATTTTCTTGGCATCACAGTAGTGCACATATTCTTATTAACACGGAATCTTGCCCTAAAGTAGAGTGGTGTGAGAGACTTGAGCACTGTTTTGTGTTTAGTTTGAATTATCTGTGTGATACACAATCGGAAGTGTAGATTGCTTCAGTGTTAAATTTTAAGTCCAACACTCACTATAAAGAGTTGCTTGTGATGAAATACTCTGTGTTGGGAATGTGATTCTATTAATACTCAAATTTGCAATTAGCAAATGTCACAAATTTAGCAAATTTACCCTGTCCATATTTCACAAGCACTCAGATCTCTGATCCTGCATGCTAGATGTGTTTTTCGTTCATTCATTTTTTTCAGCAGTTGTTATTGGTGCCTTTTATATGCCAAACACCATAAATCTAAAGATGAATAAGATAAAATCTTTGTCTGCAAGAATTTTACAATATAGAAATTTCTGGGAAGGGGTGAGACAAGTACAGATAGCTTTGTAAGTATCCTAAGAGAAAGTGTCGACTATGCATTGAGACGGTTTGAAGGAGGACAAACTTATATTTAGGGAGAGGGCTCAAGAAGGCTTCATGAAGTATTGATATTTAATTTTTATTTATCATGCAAAGAATTGAATCTCTACTACCTATCCTTTGCTATGCCAGTTACTGTGGATTTAGTGGTGTGCAAAATAGATGTGAACCCAGCTTTCATGGTCTAGTGGGGAAGATGGACTTTAAACAAACAAAAAATAAAAAATTCCAGATGGTTTGGACTGAAAAAATAAATATGTAATTGCAAACTGGGATGATTATTGAGCAAAAAGATTACAGTGAGTAAGAAGAGGGTCTGATTTAGATTGAGTGATCTGAAAAAACCTTTCTGAGAAAAAGACGTTTATGTAAGATCTTAAAGACGAGTAGGATTTTAATTTTTAACTAGGTTAGGAGTGAAAGCATGGACATTCTAGGCAGAAAATAAAAGAGATCAATTTTAGACTTGATGAATTTATTAAAGAAAATTAGATTTTAAAATTTCACCTTTCAATATAATCCATAGGTTCACAGAAAATAAATAAATAAAAAAACAAAAGTTCACCTATTTGTAGTTAGCATTGAAAATATAACTAAACTGAAATTTTATTTTCCACTGTAACTTTAAACAGGTAAATTTTGAAAACCTACTTTTATAGTTCACAGAATAATATTAAAATTTATTACAATTTACAGTTCAAATAAAATTGGAATTAACAGATTAAAGAGATGCGGTAACACTACATATATACTTTTAAAATTTTAGCAAAGCAAGAAAACAAAAAGCATCGCTGAAGAACTGGAACTCAGTATTTTGAAAATCAGTCACAGTCTTAATGAACTTAAGAAAGAAGTAAGTATAGTTTGAAATTTAGCTTCTTCTAATTCTTTGCTAATTTTCATGTTGTATGGGTGTATGAAATGCATTAGTATTAGTATGTCTCTGTGCCTAGAAAATGGTTTTGAAAGTTTTCCTTTGAGGCCAGGCATGGTGGCTCATACCCGTAATTCCAGCACTGTGGGGAGGCCAAGGTGGGAGGATCACTTGAGCCTAGGAGTTCGAGATTAGCCTGGGCAACATGGCGAAACCCCATCTCTACAAAAAACACAAAAGATTAGCCAGGTGTGGTAGTTAGCGCCTGTAGTCCCAGCTACTCAGGAGGCTGAAATGGGAGAATCACCCGATCCCCAGGGCTCAAGGCTGCAGTGAGCCATGATCGCACTGCTGCACTTCAGCCTGGGTGCCAGAGTGAGACCCTGTCTCAAAAGAAAAAAAAAAAAAAAGTTTTCCTTTGACATAGTTATTTTGAAGCCATGATTTTATTAATGCCCTCATTCTCAAAGTTTGTACATGAATTTTCATAGCTTTATTAAAACTAAGAACCACCTAGAATTCCATCAACAGAGGAATTGATAAATGAATTTTGGAATAATTCTACCAAATACTATTCAGCAATAAAGGAGAACAGTATTGATACATGCAACAATATGGATGAATCACTAAGACATACTAAGCAAAAGAAGCCAGACACAAATGATTATATGTATAAAATTCCATTTAGAAAAAAACAATTCTAGAAAAGGCAAAACTAATTTATAATGACATAAATCAGATCAGTGGCTATCTCATGTCAGAGGTTGGGGTATATTTACTGCAAAAGGGCACAGGAGGACTTTTTGGCATGTTGGAAATGTTCAAAATTAATTGTTGTGGTGGTTACGTGGCTGTGTATGTTCATCAAAACTCACTGAACAGTACCTTTAAAATGGGTACCTTTTGTTGTATATGAATTCTATCTCACTGAAGTAAATTAAAAAAAAAATTCCTTTGGTTGAGACGGTTTCCCTGCTCCCTGAATAAAAAGTTGGTCATCTCATGACTTACTTGGCCATTCTCAGGTTATTGAAAGTCCTATGGTCACTTTAAGTCAGGTGTTCACAAACTACAACTGGACCGTTTTCGTCAGTAGAGTGTATGGGGACACAATGCTGCCCATGGACCTACTGTCTACTGTTTTCTCACTACAACAGCAGAGTTGAATAGTCGCAATAGGGCCTAAAATATTTACTCTCTGGCCTATTACAGAAAAAATTTGCCAATTCCTGCTTTAAGTCACAAAACACAATCTCGGTTGAAAACTTAGAATGTTCCCTCCAATATATTAATCAGTATTTAAATCTTCATTTAGTTGTAGAGCTTCTCCCCTGTTCCCTGTTTTCCCAGCTCCAACTAGATAGAGCTTTTGGGAAGATGTGGTCTCTTCTGCCTTTTTCACTTTCCTCACCCCCTATTACGTAGCTGTTGTTGATTTTTGTTACGTTGTGGCATAGAGAGAGAAGAGAGAAAGTTGAAAGGCAGAAGGTTTTTAGTGACCAGCACCCTTATCAAATGGCTTTGGGCTTGGTAGACATTTACAGCAGACTCTCACTCTCATGGATACTTTAGTGGTTCTTCAGAGGCTTTCCTATCGCCCCCCGTAACCCTCACCCCCTCCCCTCAACCCCTATATCCTGTTGCTCCGTCCACTTTGAGGCATGCCTAGAGGAGGGAGTCACAGTGGGCACCCAGCAGCTCTCCAGACAGACCCTCCTCACACAGACCTCTCCTTTCCCGTAACTCTGCTTTCTTAATTCTTTTATTTTTGTTATTTATTTTTTAAGGTAGAGTCTCACTCTGTTGCCCAAGCTGGAGTGCAGTGGCGTGATCTTGGCTCACTGCCACCTCCACCTCAGGGGTTCAAGTGCGATTCTCATACCTCAGCCTCCTGAGTAGCTGGGATTACAGATGCAAGCCACCACACCCAGCTAATTTTTGTATTTTTAGTAGAAATGGGGTTTCACCATGTTGGCCAGGCTGGTCTCAAACTCCTGACCTCAAGGGATCCACCTGCCTTGGCCTCCCAAAGTGAGCCACTGCACCTGGGCTTAATTCTTTTGTATTCTTGAAGATGGTCAAGGGCTCAAGACAATGAAATTAGAATTTTAAAAACATTTTCTTATTTTTGAGATGGGGTCTCACTTTCTTGCCCAGACAATGGTGCGAACATGGCTCACTGCAGCCTTGACCTCTCAAGTGATCCTCCTGCCTCATCCTCCCATGTAGCTGGGCCACAGGTGCATGCCACCATGTCTGGCTAATTTTTTGTAGAGACCGAGTCTCACTATTTGAAGCTCAGGCTGGTCTCAAGCAGTGTTTCCACCTTGGCCTCCCAAAGTGCTGGGATTATAGGTGTAAGCCATCATGCCTGGCTGAAATTGGTTTTTGGATGTTTCTTATATAAATTATATACATGGTGATCTGTTTCACATCTTACTTGGTGCTGATATGTCTATTGAAATCATTTAAACATCCTGTTAAACATAGAAAGACATGGTTTTCTATGCTTTATAATAAAGCCTGCTGCCCTTGACACGAGGAAAAAACAAAATAAAACAAAAAGGAAAGAAAAAACCCTACACATTTTATTCCAGACTATTCAGTTTTAACTAAAGTATTGTTAAAATCCTGACTATCAGTAGAACATGGTCTACTGGTGATGGACTGAGTGGCTTTCCATAGGCTTCATTTTCGTTACCTCTTATATGGGTATATCCACGTCAACCTCATAGAATTCTTGTAAGGATTAAGGGAGATAATGTATATAAGGCTGCTGTCAGGACATGGCATAGAGCAGGAACTTTGCGTTTGTCCTGCCTCCCTCTCTCACACGTGACAAGAGTTATATGACCTTGGCAAGACACAGTCTCTGTGGAGCTGTTTCATAGTCTGTAAAATAAATGACTGGCATGAGATATTCTCTAAAGTCCTGCTGGCAAAACAAAATCTTTTTAAGTTCTTATGTGGCATTTAGTTTCTGAAGGAAAGTGAATTTTAGTTTCTTTGTTCTAACTGTAATTATTCTCACTTAGTTGAATGAATGTAGAGACTATCCTATTGTTAATTTTGGAGACAATCCTCTAATTTGAATTGAGATTGGATTACTTCCAGGAAAAAAGAAGTCACTTCAATCAAATAGATTTAATTCAAAGTCAGAGTTTTCTGAGAACAATGTTATTAAAATGATCTATTTTGGACAACCCCAAAATAACCTGTCATGTCATTAAAAAAAAAAAAAAAGGCAAGATAAGAAGAAAAGATTTTGGAGTAATAGTGTCCAAAGATATCCACTAAGAGTGAGCCATGCATTCCACCCAAAGTCAATAAAACCATGGGGTTTGTGTCACCCTTTAATCTGCTGTTTTTCCTGGGACCCAATTTGTTCATAGAGGTAGAGAGTAAAGATCTGGATTGCAACTACAGACAGATTCTGACCTCCCTGAGAGCAGGGGTTGTGTCCTACTTGTCATGTATGCCCAGCCTCTAGTACAGTGCTACAGTGCTTGCCATGATACAGGTTTTTAATAAATTTTGTTAAATACCTAACTGACTGAATCTCATTTTGGTACTTTTTCAAAAGTATGCTAAAGAACTTATTAATGGGCCGGGCGCGGTGGCTCAAGCCTGTAATGCCAGCACTTTGGGAAGCCGAGGCGGGCGGATCACGAGGTCAGGAGATCGAGACCATCCTGGCTAACACGGTGAAACCCCGTCTCTATTAAAAAATACAAAAAAACTAACCAGGCGAGGTGGCAGGTGCCTGTAGTCCCAGCTACTCGGGAGGCTGAGGCAGGAGAATGGTGTAAACCCGGGAGGCAGAGCTTGCAGTCAGCCGAGATCCGGCCACCACACTCCAGCCTGGGCGGACAGAGCGAGACTCGTCTAAAAAAAAAAAAAACTTATAAGGATCAGCAAAATGCCAATTTTCTTAGTACTGTAAAATATTGCAGCTCTTTTTTTTTCTTTTTTTTTTTTTTTTTGAGGGCGGAGTGTCGCTCTGTCGCCTGGACTGGAGTGCAGTGGCCGGATCTCGTCTCACTGCAAGCTCCACCTCCCGGGTTTACGCGCATTCTGCCTGGCTCAGCTCCCTAGTAGCTGGACTAAGCAGGCGGGCCCGCCCACCGCCCGGCTAGTTTTTTGTATTTTTAGTAGAGACGGGGTTTCACTGTGGTTCGCCAGGATGGTCTCGATCGCCTGACGCTCGTGATCCGCCGTCTCGGCCTCCAAAAGTGCTGGGATTCCAGGGCTGCCACCGCGCCCAGCCTACTCTTAATACTCTTAATGCTGTTTCATTCCTCACCAACTTTAAGACAGCAGAAGCATTTTTCACCTAAGGGAGAAGCTACATGGGAAAGAACTGGTTGATAACAGAATGAAAAAGAGACAAGATTACTCAGCCATTGAATAACCAGTTCATCTTCTAGAAACAGCATTAGCACTAGTACCAGGGGGTTAAGGGATGAATTAGATATCACTCCTGCCCTTGAGAGAAACTGTAAGCTCACCAGTGCTACACAACTCCTACTGTTACACAGGGAACTTTACACCCTCCCCTCAGTGGAACCCATGGAACTGCTTTGCAGCTTCTCTTTGTCAGTAGTTTTAAAGTGCTGATGTGGTGCTTGGTCACAAAATGTTATTGTTTGTTTTCTTTCCTTCATCACCCTTCTCCTCCAACCCCCACTCCCCCACCCACACACACATCTGCAGCTTCATAGTACAGCGACACAGCTGGCAGCAGATCTATTAAAATACCATGCTGATCATGTGGTTCTAAAAGCATTAAAACTTACTGGAGTAGAAGGAAATTTAGAAGCTTTGGCTGAATATGCCTGTAAACTCTCTGAACAGAAAGAGCAGCTTGTTGAGGTGAGTAAACAAGGTGCTAAAGAAATTGTAGTTTAATAATGGCTTTATTAAACTATGTGGGAATGTTAACACAAATACAGTTTTGGGTTAATTTATCTGAGCATTTTCTCTCTCCTTTGGAATCTTAAAAGCATAGCATGTATCTGTTCTGTTCCTGCAACGGTCTGGTCTCTAAAACAAAACAAAAAAAGTGCTAAGACCCACAAAAGAACTTCTTAATCTTCTTTTCCTTATCCTCTCAGAGAAGTTAGACCTTGGAGTAGAGCCATGGAGGTACGTCGTATGACCTTGTTTCTGTTTGAATCCATCAGGGTCTCAGCAGGGAGGAGATGGCACACTCAAATTAGGATAATTTGAAGAGAGTTTAATAAAGAAGCTATTTACAATTACATAGACAGGGCATGGGGGAAACATACATGAGAGAACAGTAATTGGGGCGAGTGGTAGCAAGACTGGTACCACCCCAGGCCCACATTAACAGGGGAATGTGGAATGTGGAAGCCTTTCAGAGAACTGCCTTGAGAGCTTTGTGATTTTAGGACTAGGCCCAGAGACAGCCCAAGGCGACCCTCCTGGGAGGAGCATGGGAGTCGAGGAGCGTGGGAGTCAAGGAGCGTGGGAGTCAAGGAGCGTGGGAGTCAAAACCCATTCTCTCCTCAGTCCTGTTCATCTGTGGATGGGGCTTCCCATTGGATATCCTATTAGGATAATCCCAATTATCCAAACATAGGTGTAGACAATATAGGTCAGTCTCCCAGGGCAAATGGCAGATGTGAGAAGGGAGGAGAGCAGTTAAGGAGGGACAACGAGAAGACATCTGACACACAATTCCAAATCTTAGTTATGAGTTACTGATGCTTCACCTGACACTTGTGTTGTAATTCCAGTTAGGCTTATTAATTGATATTCTGAGCCTTCTGCCTATTGAAAATGTCAGATATCTACTAGAAAAAAACCCAACTATATTAGTCTGTTGTCACTCTGCTGTTAAAGACATACTCAAGACTGGGTAATTTATTAAAAAAAAAAGGGGGGGGGGTGTTTAATGAACTCACAGTTCCACATGGCAGAGGAGGCCTCGTAATCAAAGCAGAAGGCAAAGGAGGAGCAAAGGCACATCTTCCATGGCAGCAGGCAAGAGAGTATGTATAGGGGAATTCCCGTTTATAAAACCATCAGATCCCATGAGACTTATTCACTGTCACGAGAACAATATGGAGGAAACTGCCCCCATGATTCAGTTACTTCCACCTGGTCCTGCCCTTGACATGCGGGGATTATTACCAATTCAAGGTGAGATTTGGGTGGGGACACAGCCAAACCATATCACTAACCGAACAAAAAACTGAACCCATGTATAGCTTATATGTATGAGGTAATTGCTAGCCAATATGTATATAAATGCACAGATATGAACCATCTAACTATCTTCACATAATCTAACATACCCTGCTCACCAAATCTCAAAGACTAATGGTTAAAAGGAACCTTTAGATGAATTGAACTGGCTTCCTCTCCTTTACTTGTTTACATAGAAGCCTAAAACTTCTGGGGAACATTCTTAAAATGACTATAGATATAGCTTCTTCATTTAATAAATTTGATGCTGCTATGTTTATAAACCAAATATTATAACTATAGGGAAACTGCTTATTTTAGGAATCCTGCAACAAATCTTTTTAACATTGAAAAAAAAATGTTCTCTGATTTTCTGTTTTAAGCGTCAAGATTTTCAGTAATTTCCTCTGATATAGGGTCTCTCCTTATTATACCAGTCTGCCTAATCCAATGTTAGCTCCATTGGAGAATGGTGTTGATAGAACGTGTAGCTTGTAGCAACTCTGACATAGTTTAGCTATGAGACCTTGGGCAAGTTACTTCTCTAAGCCAAATTTCTTTATATATAAAATATGTGGGCACTACTAGGTCCTTCCAAAGGTTCCTTATGTTTCTAATATTCTGTAACCACCTTGCTATGATTGGATAGAAAGTAGAAACAGTGTTATACCTTTATTGGTATCTGCTTTGTTCCCAGAGAATCTATTGGTGACCAATATAATATAATAATCTTCTCAGTAATGTTTCAGTTTATTTTAATAGGTTTTAAGAAATTTTATTTGTAAAATTTTCTTTTTAATTGTAAAATGATACTATGTATTGTGGAGGATGAGGATGTGAAAGTTAACTGTAGACATGTTTTCTTGTAGACCTGTCGATTGTTACGACACATATCTGGGACAGAACCTATGGAAATAACCTGTATACATGCAGAGGAGACATTTCAGGTGACTGGCCAACAGGTATGATAATAGCAGATTGCTCCTTCTGTATTGTGTCCTATCTGAGTGTTGTAAGAAATTGTGTGGATGGAAGCTATAAATGGTTCTTTGTAACTAAAGTCCAAATCTACGTAGAGAAAGAAAGATAATGGAATTTCTGTTGGTAGTGTGCCAGAACATGGCTAACCTTCCATTGGAGCTGGTCGTCTGCCAAATTGGAGACTGGTTCATTTAACTAATACTCTAGTTTACATCTATTTTAAAGGAAGCTGTTTACAATGCACTTGTTATAACATGTTTGGAGATTAAGTTATCATGACATAAGAAGCCATATGTTATGTAATACTCACATTTCAACCTAATATTCAAATACGTTTCATGGTAATACTTAGGACATGAGACTAAGACACAAACAAAACGATGTTATGACATTACTTGTAAGATTCAATTGGGACCAGGCATGGTGGCTAACACCTGTAACCCAGCACTTTGCGAGGCTGATGTAGGAGGATCGCTTGAGTACAGGAGTTTGAGACTACCCTGGGTCACACAGCAAGACCCTGTCTCTGCAAAAAATAAAAATTACCCGTGCGCAGTGGTGCATACCTGTAGTCCTAGCTGCTCAGGAGGCTGAGGCAGGGGGATAGCTTGAATCCAGGAGTTTGAAGCTGTAGTGAGCTATGATTGTGTCACTGTACACCAGGCTGGGCGACAGAGCAAGTGTCTATATCTGGGGAAAAAAAAAGATCCAATCAGAAGCAAAATAACTATCTTAAATTAGGCAAATAGTACATTATAGTGTTAAAATAATAATTATGATAACCAGAATTAGCAACCACTGAAAGAATGTTCTGTTCAATGTTAAATGAAAAAAGTAGGGTACAGATTTGTATGTATACAAATTATTTCCATAATTTCATATGTATAGAGAATGTATATACATATGAAAATATCTGTATGACAATATCCTTGTGTAGCTAGGGTTTTTTTCTGGATTTTCTACAGTAGAGGTAACATTTCTCCCTATAATCTTCAAAAGCTCTTTTAAAACTGATCATCTCATTTAATACTGTTCCTGTCAAATTAATCTAAGGGAAAGTGTTTAAAGACAGAGCTTCCTCCTTTTTTTATTTTTTTGAGACGGAGTCTTGCTCTGTCACCCAGGCTAGAGTGCAGTGGTGTGATCTCGGCTCGCTGCAACCTCTGCCTCCCAGGCTCAAGCGATTCTCCTGCCTCAGCCTCCTAAGTAGCTGGGATTACAGGCATTTGCCACCACACCTGGCTAATTTTTTAATTTTTAGTAGAGACAGGGTTTCACCGTGTTGGTCAGGTTGGTCTCAAACCCCTGACCTTGTGATCTCCCTGCCTCAGCCTCCCAAAGTGCTGGGATTACAGGCATGAGCCACCGTACCCAGCTGTTTCCTTCTTTTTTAGAGTCTAAGCTCTACAATAAAGTTTTGCAGGTGTTCTTTTATTTATATTTTAATTTATACTTTATTTATATTCATTTATTTACTGTCAGCCAAAAGGATTCCTCCTAACTTGAAATATTGGGCAGTAGAGGTTGAGTCCCTGGATCTTTGATTTATAGCTGAACACAGTGCAAGTGACCTAGACTCAATGATGGTTTGTGCCCTCTAGGAGAATCATGTTGGATGTTGGAGGGATGATCTCATGCTCTCCTGTAGAGAACAGTGTAAAAGGCTTATCATGAAAGCAGGAATTATATGAATGAACCTCCACAATGATTATCTGCTGTACACTTTATTACAACCAGGGGACATGTTTACTGGGAGAAACTGTGTATTCAATATTGGCATGGGAGTCACTCTTCTTGCCTTGGCTGCGAATGGATTCCAATATAACTGGAGGGCTTGACTCTCCTGCCATATGCAATCAGTTGTTGCTCCTATCCTCAGGCCCTGCTTGCCATCTGGTTGCGGTTTTTGGTTTATTGTTTCTATTGCAGCAGAGATATTAGGAATAGTCCTATTTTCTTCCCTAGGATAGTGGCAGAGCCTGTTGTTAATAACCTGTATAACTTGAGAAGCTTTTTCTGTTCCCAAAGCCTCAGCTTCCACTCCTAGTCTTTGCCATCTGCCTCACAAAAGGATAATTTAAGGACATTGAGCATGCCTCTGGGATAATTTATTTCTGGATATCTCTGCTTTGGCAATGTTATTTTTATACTTCCTTTAAAATGTTAGACATACTGAGGGAACAACTGAACAGTTTGTACACTAGTTGAGAGGAGAGCAATGCCGAAATCTAGCCTGTAGTCCATGGCAAGTTATGTTCCTGCTTTCCCCGAAGAGGGGAACCTTGTTCTTATAACACTGCCATCTGTTTGGCAAGTGCCGTGCCTTTGACACTATGCCCACCCCAGAGGGAGGAGCACCTAGTTGTAATTCATTCGAAGGAACCAACTATTAATATATTAGCTAACATGGCCCTGATCATATTAATCTTCTATAAGTTCTCCAGTGACTTTCTCACTCAGAAGAAAATCCAGTCCTTATCATCTATGCTTATCCATTACATGGCCACTGGCCACCTTCCTCTTGCTCGTGTCAGTCTGTTCCTCTGGCTTACTTGCTATTCCTCGAACACTCCAGAAATGTTTCTGCCTCATCCCAAATGACTGCCCCTCGATTTCCCTGTAGCTCCCTTACCTTTTCAGTGACCCTCTAACTTAAAATACGGTGACCACCTAAAGCCCTCCATCGTTCTCACCCTTTATTTTGATACATATTTTTTATTCCCTTCTAAAATATTTTATAATTTATTTTAATTGTGTCTCTCCCCACTGCTTATTATAAGGTAAGTCCCATGATGCCAGGGACATTTATCTGTTTCATTCACAGCTGTTTCCCCAGCACCTGGAATGTGGGCACAGTGCCTACCAGTATGTAGTAGGTGAATGAATAGTCGTGTTAGTTGTATATGTATGTGTGTGTGAATAATCTTATATAATCAACTCCGTGGAACAGCAACATCACTTGTTAGTAATGGGCATCTCTATCACATTGTCCTGTTAATTTCCTTCATAGCACTTATCATAATTGATAATATTTTAATTGTGTGCTTGTTTATTGTACCAAATCCCCACTAGAGTATAAGCTTCATAATAGAGGGCTTTTATCTTCTTATTTATCACCTTATCCCCAGCACCTAGTATTATTTTTACACATAGTGGATTCTCTAAAATACTGCTTACTGGATGAGTGTTTGATATAATATCCCCAGTCTGTGAAACAAGAAGGTAGAAAGAATCAATCACTGTTGTCATGAATAGAAGGTGAAAGTGGTAGAAGGATCTGCTGTGAATATATCAAGACTGAACTCTGAATTCCTAGCTCCTGGATCTTTTTGTGTGTGTGTATTTTATTTAATGGGCCATCAGGAGATTTCAGTAGGTTGGTCTGGTCGATGGCTTCTATTTTGAGGTAGAAGTTAAAGTTTAATTTCTATTGAATGTCAGGTCAGGAGGTGTGTGAAGACTCAACCCAGCCATCTATTTTCTGCCTATATTACAATTAGCATCCCTTCAAGTCCTTTGTGTTAGAGAGTGATTATTATATGAAAGATAAAATGTGAATTGATTCATTAATTCATTCAGGTAGTAGCTGACACTAAATAAAATCCCAAATGCCAAAATCTCAGGCTTAATATAATAGCAGTTTATTTCTCACTTGTATTAAGTCCTGATTAATGGTATGTCTTTTTCCCTCTTCGCAATCTGGTCTCCTTTCATTTTGTGCCTCGTTAGCCCTTAGGACCTCAGAGTCCCTACTGGATCCTGTGCACTGAAACATCAGATGTGGAAGGGAGAGAGCACTGAGGGGCATGAGGGAGGTTTGGATCAGTTATGATGGAAGTGGTGACCCATATTCAAGTGGGAACGGAACTCGGTCTCTTGGCCTTACGTCTTCACTAGGGAGGCTGGGAAATGTAATATTCCTGTGTATCCAGAGGGAAGACAAACAGATTTTGATGAAAACATAGCAGTCTCTGCAACAATTCATTTATTTATTCAACACATTTATTTAGCCCATGTGGTGGTACGTAAAAGTACCAGGATGATTTCTGCCCTCTTTACAAGTGTTTTGTTAGAGGCAGTGTGATGTGATGGAAAGAGCCTGAACTTGAATCAGGTAGATCTGAGTTTAGATGTCAACTCTGTATATACTTGTAATAGGATCTGCCACAAGTTACTGGGTATCTCTGAGCTTCAACTTTTCTAGCTGAAAGATGGGAACAATGCTTATTTGGGAAAAGTAGTATTTTATTTGTATATTTTGGGGGATTTTAATGTATTAATATATCTCAAACACCAAACACAGTATCTCAAGCATGTATCTACCAAGTACTTATGGGTGTATATATATATGTTACTTATTATTATCACTACCTTTCCTACTACTAACACTGCTGTTACAACCACCACTATTATTGCTACCTTTGCTCTCTGTATACAGTACACTTTTTATGGTCTGAGTATAACTCTTTGGATTATTATTTGGGAACAACTTTGTTCAAACAGTTTTACTGGAATGAAGAGAATTGCTCCCTGAATGCAGGTTTGTATATAATAATGCATACTATTTATCTGCAGGTCAGATTATAAGAAACAGCAAATTTTGTCCTACTGTTTATCTTCATATTGCCCAACATGGAGCTTGTGTATAGAAATTACTTCATAGTTGTTTATTGACTTGAATTGAACAGCAGACTTACTTACCTTTGGTCTCCAAAGTTATTCTGAGGGCTAAGATTTTGAAATTCACACAGGTGTATATTGTGTTTCTTTAGATAATTTCTGCTGCTGAAACATTGACATTGCATCCATCTAGTAAAATTGCGAAAGAAAACCTAGATGTGTTTTGTGAAGCTTGGGAATCCCAAATTAGTGACATGTCAACACTGCTAAGAGAAATCAGTGATGTGTTTGAAGGAAGACGAGGTGAGAAACTCTCCACATAATGAAATGTGTTATTATTTTAATGTAACTCTTGTTAGTTTTTTTAATGCCAAACCTCAACTGCAAATGAATTCTTGTTGTAACCCTGCTGGGTTATTTTTGTAGTAAAATATTGTTCACAAAAAATTACAAAAATATTATTTTATCCTCCTTTATTTTAGTATCCAAGCAGTAAAGTTTGTTGTACAACAGTATAGTAGGCCAGGTGTGGTGGCTCACGCTTGTAATCCCAGTGCTTTGGGAGGCCGAGGCAGGTGGATCACTTTGAAGTCAGGAGTTCGAGACCAGCCTGGCCAACATGGTGAAACCCTGTCTCTACTAAAAATACAAAAATTAGCCAAATGTGTTGATGTGTGCCTGTAATCCCAGCTACTACAGCTGAGACATGAGAATCACTTGAACCCAGTAGGCGGAAGTTGCAGTGAGCTGAGATGGCGCCACTGTACTCCAGCCTGGGCGACAGAGCAAGACTCTGTCTCAAAAACAAGACAAAACAAAACAAAAACAGTGTAGTAGATCTCTGAATTAATATTAACATTCTAGTTTTCCTATTGAAATTGTCATTTACTTCTTCTAAATTGTTTTTTAGTTATAATATAACAGCTCTTTTATAATGCAGTAATTCTCTGTTTTAATTCTACTAACTTAATAATGAAATGAATGTAGTTATTTGATTTTTGAATTGCTTTCCTTCTACTTGGATGGAATCTCTTTCCTTGATGACTACATAATCTTGGAATATTGCCTGTGGTGGGTAAGTTCATTGGTATTTCTACAACATGTAGAATAGCGCCATACAATGTATAGGAAGGCATCATTTTTACTCTTTATTTTAATATTGAGTGGAAGTTTTGTTTATTTCCCATTGTACTGTGTCCTGTTATTTATGTTTACATGTTTGTATTTTTTCTCTTCAAATGGCTTCTGTAGTGTCAAAGCTTGCTTATTTTTTAAATAAAATGTCATTTAAAGTTATTATATCGTTACATATTTTTTACTGAGTATGCCCATTTAAACATTTCATATTTTAAAAATACTTATTTAGGATAAATGTTAATTTGCTTAAAATCAGGACATAATAGAATTATAGCTGTAACATTTGGAAAGTATGATAAATGTTTACCATGCTTCCATATTTAAAAATTTCTGTGATAGTTAAATGGCATATCATTTTGATGCTTTGTAACATATTTATAGTTACATAGATTTTTATATGAGCCAAATTTCAGTATAAAAAGGTAAATGATATAATTGATCCACCTTTAAAAGGAAGAGTGGTCACTTAGCCTTAGGGACTGTTGGGAAATGAAGAGAAGTGGCTTGCTGTGGTGATAAGATACCTGGTGTAGGTTATCCTGGAGTATCTGTAAGGCCCAGCTCTTTCTCCACCTGGTGTTAGGCTAGCTGTTCCCTGCTCCCGGCCCAAGTGTCCTTGGCTCAATAATGAAAGTCTTAGACTGAGTGATCTCAGTGACCTGTCAGCTCTAAAAGTCTTTTGTGAGCACTACCTGAAGTTAGTGTACTTTCAACTTCTGGGCATAGAATATACCCCGCACTGTGTTTTTATTCTGCCTGGCTCTCTTTAAAGGCCAGAGGAATATTGTCTTCTGGCTTTATCAGTTGTCATCAGCTCATGAAAATAGGGAGGCTGGAGGAGTGCCACAGGATGGCTGTTTTTCTGGCATGTGACTGACTCTGTATACTTGTAAATGTGTTCCACGTGCACTGTGAGAAGCTTTACTAATACCTGCAGCCATTCTGAAAAGAATATGGCGTCAAGCCTGGCCAGCTGCTTCTCCTCTTTACCAGAATGCCGTTAAGCGTAGTACAGGTTTCTCCTATACTGTTTTCAGTGCTGAATAGGTTTTTGTTTTCATTCATGTAAACATGGGCCATTGCTGACTTTTCATTACTTGTACTTCTTCCGTGTCCCTAGGCCAATGAGTTCATTATCATCTGAAACGGACATGGTTCTAGTCTTCTTGACCAAGGGCCTGGGCCCCCTTCCTCTTTGTGTTTAAGATCCTCACAGTTTCTCAACCAGGCTGTTCGACCAGCATTTTGGTCTATCTTTTATCTTTTATTTCTGTAAGAAAAGGAGTTATAACAGCCTTTTCCCCCCTCTCAAGAAAGAGCAGTCATTCAACAGTTATTCTCTGCCTTAATCCCAGGCGATGTTCTGAGTAGCAATTACAGTAGCAATTAAAAGTTGATAAGCTTGGCAAGGGGGGTTTCTTTCTATAAGTATAAGTAATTTTTTTCCCTTAAAACAGAAAACAAACCCAAGGTGCATTTTCCATCAAGAGGTCTCTTCCTTCCTCTGAGATCTGAGTGCCAATCTCATGTTAGGGATAGAATTGGGTAGAAGTTGAAATCCAGGTTCTGAAGTGGACAGCCTAGGTTCCAATCCTGCCTCTGCTATTTCCTAACTTAATCTCTCTGTGCTTCAAGTTTTACATCTGCAAAATGAGGGTAATGATGACAAAACTACCTAATATGGTAAGTGTGAAGATTAAATAAGTTAAGTCACAGTAAATTCTCAACAAATGTTACCTCTATCAGCCTCAGCATCATGACCACTGTTACCTTGCAGTAAAACTAAGTAGTTTATGAGAAAACAGTAGGTCCGATTTCTCTTCCTTAACCTGAGTCTCTCCGACTTTCTGGCATCCCTCTCTCCCTATGTCCTTTCTACTCTACTCTAGGGAGGACTAGCCTGTCTGGCCCCACCATAGATAATCTCTAGATCTGCAAAAGTAAAGGTAAATTCCTCGCTTCTTTGTACAAATGAAGCTCATCCCTTCTCCAATAGTGAATTGACACCCTCTGAAAGATTCCTCTTACTGGACATCTAATGCAACATTAATTCAGTGTTCTCCTTTTCTGTCTCCGAGATTTGCCTTTCTTCTACCAAAGTTAGGCTCTTTAAAAAAAATAGCTAGGGAAGTTTAAGGAAAAGTAAAAGCCACAGGCTACTAGGGTCTGTGTGGGTAACATTGTAAACATGATCCTTCAGGGGTCTATGACTATTATAACCATAAAAATAACAGTAGCTGCCATCTATTGAGAATTTACTGGGTTCCAGGTACTTTCATAAGTACTGGATGTCCATTTTCTCATTTAATCCTCTCAGTAACCTGGAGACAGGTATTATTTCCACATTTTACGTATGATGAAACTGAGGCTCAAAGTATCCCACAGTGAGTAAACTACAGGAGCTGGGACCCTTACTGAGGTTTGAATGATGCCAAAGATGAAATTTTATTAACTACCCATACTCCATTACTCAAGCAGTTAAACTCCACTCCAATCCTAAAGTTTTCTAACGAGAATGAACCAATTCTGTGAAAAATGCTCAGACTGCAGCTCTGAGTTCTGCTTTTTTCCCTCCCAAAGCTATTCCAGAAATGACTGAGAGATCCCAGGAAGTACAGAGCAAGGAACAAGTAATGACTGGATTCTTGTTTTGGTTGGCCCACTTACTGGCTGAGGCCGGCTAAGTTACAGAAGAGATAAAACAATCTGTTAGTAATGGAATCCCGGGCACTTTACCTGCCATTTTGAGTTTGTTTCTTTATTTCAATGGACAGAAATGAAATAATGTGTCATAGTGCTTGCACACCCTATACCTGTTTTCAGACTACATGAGCACTGTGGTTTCTTTTACTTTCAAGCTGGATATTATGTAAATAATCTCTTCTTTAGGTTCAGTTAACTTATGTTCAAAAAATCAGCATTACCCAAACTTTCTAAGGATGGAACAGAAGTTCCTTCTTATGTGGGAAACTCCTCAGCCTTTAGTCAATGGGACACCTATTGTTTCGCTGGGAAAGTGCCTCTCTGTTCAGAAAGGGTTTATGTAGGGTTCATTGAGATGGAGTTGGTTGATTGTGCTTACTGCCTTTATTTGTCCTGATTTTTATCATGAACCTCATGAGCATAGCTTTTTCCTCAAAGAAGTCCAACTCTGGGTTAACCATTACTGACTGAACTTAGTCCAGTGCCACAGTGTTGTTCTTCCTGTTATGCATGGTTGGTATGACAAACCTGCCCATTACCTTGCACCTGCCCACTACTTTCATACAAAGGTGTATTCTTCAGGTCCTGATTTATCTTTGCTGCTGTTATAACTCCTGTTATGACTATTGTTGAAAAGGCGTTGCTGTATTCTAGCCACCTTAGTTCTGCTCTGCATAACTTGACTCCTGTGATTGGCAAACTACTAGACACACTTGTAAGTATCATTTAACCATCCAACTAAGTGGTAAACATCACACTAAGCAATAAGAGGGAGGCTTTAGTGTTCACATGCTAAAAGTTAGTCTGAGAGCTAGGTCATTGTTCATCTTAACCCCAGCCACTTAAATTTCACACAAGGACCTCCTGGGATTGTTTCAAGAAGGTAAAAATCAATACTTGTCTTCCTGTCTTCTGCTTTCATCCCATTCTGCCTTCTCACCCAAACCTCCAGGGAGGCCATGGCCCTTGTATTAGAAGGGACCAGACCTAAAAGACTCCACTTTTCCTTAGTGGTGAATATGTGTCAGTTTAGAATTTGAGATTATTTTGGACAATAAATGTCAGAAAAAAGCCTTATCTCAGAGGTTGTAGTCTCTATCCCTCCTTCAAGGAAGCTGAATTCCCTTTGTTCTATTTGAATCATTTCGGAGTAAATATGACTACACTTCAGTTTATAGAGATGCAGCTCTAACTAAACTATGTAGGGCAGTTATGATCATGGATGGCGTACCTTCATAAACCACTTTTTTTTTTTTTTTAATCAAGGATCCTGCCAAGAATCTTAATTTGGTTTTCAGTTCTGTAACTACTCTTCTCATTTTCCTGGTAGCCCTATTTCATAGCCCTGCACTTACATTATCGTTTGGCAGATTGGATGCCACTTAAAATGGGGGCACAGGAAGATAAACATGTTCATGGGTAAAGATGAGTTTATTTGGGGATGGTAGGAGCCTGCAACAAGGGGGTCATCTGTCCAGGGAAGAGATGATGGCCTACACTAGGGTGATGATAGTCAAGATGAAGATAAGGGGACTAATTTAAGAAGAATTTAAAAACTAATATTGGTAGAGTTTATCGGTCAATTGATTATAGAGGTGAGGGAGAGGGAGGAGTTGGAGGATGATAGCTGGGTTTAGATTAGAATACCTCATTCCTGCTCCTGAGTTTAGCTGATAAGCTGCCTATCCTTTAGTGGTCAGGGATTAATTTTAAGTGGGTCTGGAGACGTTAATTTTTTAATTGATCATACCATATAGAGTGCCTCCAGAACTAAAGATAGCTAATTATAAGAAATGTGAATCAGGGATAATTTAGCACATTTTCAGTGAAATAATAAGGCTTTTCCATTCTTGGGCAATTAGCTTTATTTTGTAAATATACAGAAAGGTTCTATATATTGTAACAGAACATTTCTCAATTAGGTTTTCATAAGAAATAATTGTAGTGCTCCCTTAAGATGAGAAGGCCTTTGAACTTAATTGCGAACTTAATTTATATGAAGGTATAAACTCAGAAGATGGCACAATTGTAGTGTTGACTAAACAGGATTTAGGGAGTATTAAACATACAACACCTCATTGAGGACAGTGCTTTGAAGACAATTCTATATATCAAATCTGTACTAAGTATATTTTCTCCAAATAGTCCTGTTTTTCCAACTATTTTTAATGTTTATAATATGATAGAGTTTGTTTATGCTACTTCTTTGATATAACAGCTAAACATAATTTAGCCAGTTTATTTTATTATTATTGTTATATTTTAGAGACAGGGTCTCACTTTGTCACCCAGGCTGGTGTGCAGTGGTGTGATCATAGCTCACTGCAGCCTCAAACTCCTGGGTTCAAGGGATCCTCCCACGTATCTAGAACTACAGGTGCTGGCCACCATACCCGGATAAATTTTTTTTTTCCCCAGAGATGGGAGTCTTGCTGTGTTACCCAGGCTAGTCTTTTTTTTTTTTTTTTTGATATCGAGTCTCACCCTGTCACCCAGGCTGGAGTGCTGTGGTGTGATCTTGGCTCACTGCAAGCTCTGCCTCTTGGGTTCACGCCATTCTCCTGCCTCAGCCTGCCGAGTAGCTGGGACTACAGGCGCCCACCACCACGCCTGGCTAATTTTTTTTTTTTTTGTATTTTTAGTAGAGACAGAGTTTCACCGTGTTAGCCAGGATGGTCTTGATCTTCTGACCTCGTAATCCACCAGCCTTGGCCTCCCAAAGTGCTGGGATTACAGGCGTGAGCCACCGCACCCAGCCTACTCAGGCTGGTCTTGAACTCTTTGCCTCAGGTAACCCTTCCGCACTGGCCTTCCGAAGTACTGGGATTATGAACATGAGCCGCCGTGCCTGGCTGAGCCAGTTTATTCTTTTTTTTTTTTTTTTTCCTGCTTAGAATCAATGGCAATAATTAGACGCACATGGAAATAACATCTGTAATTAGCTGAGCATGGTGGCGTGCACCTGTAGTTTCAGCTACTCGGGAGGCTGAGGCACGAGAATCGCTTGAACCCAGGAGGTGGAGATTGCAGTGAGCTGAGATTGCACCACTGTACTTCAGCCTGGGCGACAGAGTGAGACTCTGTCTCAAAAAAAAAAAAAAAAAAAAAAAGTGGGAAATAGTGTCTATAATTAACTGTAATTTAGATCTCTGTTAGATTATTTTGATTAGATAATTAGATTGTTTTTTCTTGTGTTATTGTCAGCTTGTTTGGTTTCTGTTGGAACCGGGGGAAAGAAGAATCTTACCTGCATAGTGTGTGGAGGAGGCCTATCTGAAAAAATGATCAATTTTGCAATTATCCTCAAATTCGTATAAATCATTCTGAGTCTAACTGAAGGATGGGAATAGGAAGCAAAACAAAGTATCTGTAAGAGGACCAGAGGGATTAGAACTATCAAGTGATAAATACTACTAGGTGGATGAAAGTGGTAGCAAACCAGATTACATAAAAGCTTTCTTTTCACTGGATTTATTTCTCAGTGCATTTATTTATACATTCTACTTTCTTTAACTCTGTGGTATCTTAGAGATATAAGAGATACTGAAACAGTTGGTTTTGCCCCAACTTGTGGGAGTAAATATGAACATTTTAGGGCCATGGGCACTATAGAGGATTACTAACTTAGATAATACAAGATTACTCCTGTAGCTGATTACATTTAAGTAATGATGGTGCCCTTTCAAAATTCTTTTTTATTATTTATTTATTTATTTTTAGTACTTTCCCACTTCTGTTTTTTGTTCTGTTTTTTTGAGACAGTCTTGCTCTGCCACCCAGGCTGAAACAAAACAAAACGAAAAACAGAAAAAAGAACAGACTACAGGCATGCACCACCATGCCGGGCTAATTTTTGTATTTTTAGTAGAGATGAGGTTTCACCATTTTGGCCAGGCTGGTCTTGAATTCCTGACTTCAGGTGATCCACTTGCCTTAGCCTCCTAAAGTGCTAAGAATACAGACGTGAGCCACCATGCCTGGGTTCCTACTTCCGTTTAATGTGCTCTTTATAATATGCTAAGACCACCTTTTAAAGGATATTATGGACAGGATTCAGACTTTGAATTAAGACAGATGGTGAATTTTGAAATTCTGAGCGACCTGAAGACTATCTTCTGTTAATATTGCAACTAAATCGGGCACTTTTTACATCAGAGCTTAGAGACAAGGCATGAAAGTAGCCTCTTCCTTTTTAAGTGTTTTCCCCTCACCATTCTGAGATCAGAAAGCCATTAATTAATAAAATTCCCTTACAATTTTGATATTACAAGGAAATGATTTGAATCATAAAGCTAATCTCAAGTACCATTAATTTACTCTTAGCAACAGTTGTTCTTCTAGGTAGGCACTGTCCAAGAGAAATAGAATGTGAGACACACATGTAATTTGAAATTTTCTAGGCTAGGCACAGTGGCTCATGCCTGTAATCTCAGCACTTTGGCAGGCCAAGGCGGGAAGATCCACTTGAGCCCAAGGAGTTTGAGACCATCCTGGGCAACATAGTGAGACCTCATCTCTTAAAAAAATACAAATAAATTAGCTGGTGGCACATGCCTGTGGTCCCAGCTACTCAGGAAGCAGAAGGTGGGAGGATCACTTGAGTCCAGGAAGTTGAGGCTGCAGTAAACCTGTGATCTCCACCACTACTTTCCAGCCTGGGTGACAGAGCAAGACCCTGTCTCAAAAAAAAAGAAGAAAAAAAGAGAAAAAAAAATTCTAGTTGGCATAAGAAAAATGAAAAGAAACGTGAAATTTGTTTTAATAATTTTTAACCCAAATATCCAAAATACCATTTAAATGTATAATCAATATTTTAAATTAATATATTTCACATCTTTTTTTCTCCCCTTGTACTATGTCTTCAAAATCTGTTATGTGTTATACACTTATAGCACATCTCAGTACAGACTAGCCACATTTCAAGTGCTAAATAGTCACATGTGGCTAGTAGGTTCCACATTTAATAGCAAATTCTAGATGAAATTTTAAATATTTGTATAAGCCATTCTGAGACTAACAGGTTTGCCCATTTCATATAATAGTCATTCTATGAGAAAAGGTGTGATTTAGTGCTCTTATATTATGTTTACTTTTATTAGTTCGGACCATATGAAATTTCAAAATGGTTGAATACCAGCAATTTCATATGGTTCAAACCAATCTATTATAGCTGAATATACTTGTTTTCCTTGAAGAAGAAATTTTTCTTCAAGAAGCAATTACTATGTAGGTCTTGAATTTTTACTCCAGATGTCACAGACCAGCTTTTATAAAAAGTCTATCATTCATTGTAACCTGACTGTGTTCAGGATCTGGAAGTTGTAAAGATGATAGATGGGGCAGGGATGATGTGGGCATTACCCGTCTCCTTCCTTTCCTCATTATCGTGCTTCATGCCATGTGTCAGTTCACAGCCAAAAAACCTCCTGTTATTTGCTTTACTTCATCTTCCTATCTTGTACAGAGGGTTTTCTTCTTCCCTGACCGAGAGAATACATTATGAGGTTAGTTGTAAATTATTTCGTCTGGTACTTGCAGCAATGGAAGAAGCGCTGATACTGGTACTGATAAAAGAGGAATCAGGTTTCATTAGAGGTAAACTGCCGTAAAAGGAGCACTCTGTAAATGAAACTGATTGTAAGTGGCAGTAAATGTCAGTGGGACATTTGCCTGTCTCCCTTTATGTTGGGAGAGGTGGAGATTGGCCAGCATAGGTACCTTCGACATGCAGCTGTTGAGAGTCTTCATGTTCACCAGCCAAATTACAATTTTATTTCTGAATTTTATGAAATGAATAGACTAAGTTATCAAAACTAATGTACTAACATTCCTGTTTGTTTAATTAATACTTTAAAAGTTAAGTGTGAATAATAGAAAAATATATTAATAGAAACAAATTTTAAGTTATATGTGTTATTTGTAGGAGAGAAGTATGGCTACCTTTCACTTCCAAAGCCAATGGTAAGTAGAAAAATTATGTACATTTTGGAATGTTTTTATTCAGAATTCAAATTATGCCCTTGTTGCCTGTTGCTACTCTCCTCCACTACCAATAATTGACGTGACAGAAAAAAGTTAGGATATTAATGTTGACTTCAGAGTTGTTATTCTGGGTAGCAATCTAGATGTGGTTTATACTCTGAATATTTGTTTTAGGTTTAGGGGTTTGAGAGAATAGATAACATAATTTGTGATTAATAAAAAGCCATATCGCAGTAATAGTGTCATAAAAATAAATAAATAAGATATTAAAAAGCCATATCTGAGGTCAGAAGTTGTTTTGTTCTTCCAATCTTAGATCTAATTTGCAAAGTCATGTTGGAATCACTTTCAGCAAACTAAGGACTTTCATATGCTTTCTACCTAGATGAAAACATGTCACGTCATACATAAGAGAAAGAGATACGGAGTGGTATATTAACCAAGTAGTGGTCGCAAGATCCCTTTTGGGGGTCAAAAATATTGGAAATTGTGGGCCGGGCATGGTGTCTCATGCCTATAATCCTAGCACCTTGGGAGGCCGAGGTGGGCAGATTACCTGAGGTCAGGAGTTCGAGACCAGACTGGCCAACATGGTGAAACCCCATCTCTACTGTAATTAGCCAGGCGTCGTGGCACATGTTTGCAATCCCAGCTACTCAGGAGGCTGAGGCAGGAGAATTGCTTGAGCCTGGGAGACAGAGGTTGCAGTGAGCTGAGATTGTGCCACTGCACTCCAGCCTGGCTGACAGAGTGAGACTCTGTCTCAAAAAAAGGAAAAAAAAAAAAAAAAAAAAGGAAATTGTGGATCAAAAATATTTGAAAAAAATATAACAATACAACAATAAAAAATAATGACAGGAATGAAAATCGCTATCTTCTGGCTGACAGCATTTTAACATCAGTCATATTACCCAGGTGGCATTTTGATGACTTTAGCAATTCATTTATAGAGATCATTCTATGGAAAGTTATAGTTTTGAATAAGATAGATATGGAAAGTAGAAATGATAGTAAAAAACATCAATTATCAAGAAGGACTATTCTTCTGAAACTACCAGGTGTCCTAATAACTGTAACTTAAGAAGTAAAGGAAAACAATGGCCTATGTAGAAGTAGTTTCTGAGCAGAAAGTAATCATGACAGCAAATGAGAAAAATAAAAGACTTGTAAATTATGCCCAGTGTAAAATTATACCCAGTTTCTCAATCACAAAGAAAGGAGCACTTTGATGGCTCACAATATTCATAATAGGCCAAATTATAGGTCAAGGAGGGACAAAAATATTTTTACAAATATAAATACTTCTTGATCACCTACTGTTTGCCAGGCATTTTGCTAGGCCTTGATGAAAGAATGATGAAAAAGACACTAAAATATAAATTCCACAGTAGGGATTTAAAAAAATATTTTGTTCCCCTTGCCTAGACTGTCTGGTATTCCCCTTGCCTTGACTGTCTGGCACAAGTTTGATACTCAGAAAATAATTTGATAATTTGCTGAGTCAATGGAAAAGACAGGCATGGCCTCTGCTACTGTGAAGTTTACTGTCTAGCCCAACATTGATCGATAGAAATATACAGTTGGCTCTCCATATCTGAAGTTTCCATATCTGTGAATTCCACCAATCGCAGATCAAAAATATTTGGGAAAAAAATACAAAATAACAATATAATGACAAAAATACCAATTTAAAAGCCAAATAAAGTGTAACAACTATTTACATAGCATTTACATTGTATTAAGTTGTTTTGTTTTGTTTTTTTGAGATGGAGTCTCACTCTGTTGCCCAGGCTGGAGTGCAATGGTGTGATCTCGGCTCACTGCAACCTCCACCCCCCCAGGTTCAAGCGATTCTCCTGCCTTAGCCTCCCAAGTAGCTGGGATTACAGGCACTCACCACCATACCTGGCTAATTTTTGTATTTTTAATAGAGGCAGGGTTTTGCCATGTTGGCCAGGCTGACCTGAAGAGATCCACCCGCCTTGGCTTCCCAAAGTGCTGGGATTACAGGCATGAGCCATCGTGCCTGGCTGTATTAGGTTTTATAAGTAATCTAGAGATGATTTAATGTATACGGGAGGATATGTATAGGTTATATGCAAATAATATGCCATTTTATATAAAGGACTTGAGCATACTGAGGGATGACTATAAATCAAGACATATATATATAATTAAAAATTTTATAGTAGTCGTATTAAAAAAGAAACTTGTGAAGTTAATTTAGTATCTTTTATTTAATCCAATATATCCCAAATATTATCACTTAAGCATGTAATCAACATATAATTAGGGTAATTTTCTTACAGTCATTTTGTCATACTAAATCTTCAAACGCTGGTGTGTATTTTACCCTTAGGGTGTATCTCAATCCAGACTAGCCACATTTTAAATGTTCAGTAGCCTTGTGTGGCTAATGGCTACTGTATTGGATAGGTTTAAACTTGTATAAAAAGAAAATGAATAGAGAAGAGAGAAAAATTACTGATGATTATCAATAGTAACAGTGTGGTGAAGAATAGATGGTGAGTATCAGAAGAGAGAACTTGCAATGAAGAGAGATATAAAAGTCTTAAGTCTGGAGTTGTAGAAGTGATAGTGGGAATGGTTGATGGTGTAGGGGAAGAACAAATGATAAATCAAATCCCCAAATCAAAAAATGGTCCAAACTTAATTAGTACATTTTTTGAAAAGGGACTGGTATTTAATACTGAAATACAAAATTAGGAACTGCATGCAACTGGTGAAAAAGCAATCATAATACTGCAAATTAATTCTGTGACTTAAAAAGAAAGAAAACAGTTTCTGTGCCGTAAGCTATTGTCAGAACAGTTTGAAAGTACGGATAGCAATTTGCCTATTTTTGTTATTTTAAGCTAACTTAACCCTAACAGATGGTTTTGTAGCTAATATCCTACTGGGTTTGAGCAAGTAATGATAGACTTACTGTTTTTGTAAGTGTGATAACTTAGGGTTACTACAAAATAATTTTTTGAGAATTAGAAAAGGCATCACAAAGCTTTTAACAGGTTGAATGGAGCAAAGATTTTATTCAACTGAATAGTATTTTTGTCTTTAGTAACAAATCATTTCAGAATCATGAAACATTTTCTTAGCTGAGGATAGCATAGCTAATTATATTCCTAGAAAATTATAGTTCTGTCTTTTAGGAAGCAAAGTTAGAGTCTGGGGTTTATATTTAGGGAGCTGACGTCTTTAGCTTTACGTAACTGAAATGAATGCATCTGACTGCATTCCAAAATGGTGACCACTAGATGGCAAACTTGACTACATTATTAAGATAGTTTATTTACCTTTTCAGGCAATCACCTTTCAGTCGTCATTAAACACTTTAATAATAATCATCATTAGTAAAAGTAAAAATAAAATAATGAAAATGTAACTAAATTTAAAAGAATAATATAAGGTATAAAATTCTAAATAAAATAAAACCTGAAAACCTTGAGAGTGTTCCTTATTTTCTTATATATTTTTTCAATTGCCTATAGTCAACTCGACCAAAGATGGAGATAAAGATGATGTGACCATTCAAGGAGGAGCCAGAGAGATCATTGGTCATATTTTGTTTATTCTCTCTCTCTCTCTCTCTTTCTCTGTGTGTGTGTGTGTGTGTATGTGTGCAACAGGAGTTCCTTTATTTTCATTTTCTGTCCTTCAACTTCACCTATTTCTTTAATAGTAAACATCATTAGAAAATCTCAAAAGGGCTATGTTCCATGAGCAGCTCTAAACCCTATGAGACTGTTTTGTTCTGTGGTGAAACTAGTGACAGAATAGTTGGTCAGAAGTAACAAGTCATGGTAATAAGGGCAACAAAATTATATGTATGGGAAGATCTTTTTCCTTAAAGTATTTGTGATCATTTTCCTCCTTAAGCTAAGTGGACACATGAGTGTTTTGTTTTCTTGTAATTTATACTTTGTGTGCATGTATGTGAATCCATACCCGATGTGTGTTTGTGAGTGTATACGACTTAAGTATATGTTTCCATTTTTAAAAGTTGGCTCCTGGCATCTACTGGCCCCCTTTTCTCTACAAACCCTAGCCGTTCTGGAACTCCTGCCTCTACTATGGGAGCTTTCACCAGATCGCAGAGTTGGAGGAACCCCCTGTGTGGGCTATCAGCTTCAGAGAACTTCAGAATATCTTTTTCAAAGAAATATTGCTATTGGTGGTGGTGTGATTTGTCCTGGTACTCTATTCTTCAAGTACACTGGCATCAGTGGACTAGCCTGGTAACTAACTAGTATGGAATATTTTCTCCCCTTCTAGGGAAAATACACTCTGAGGTGCACATAGTTTACATGAAAACAAACTTTCTCTTTCAAAAATAGGGAACCATTGAACATTGGTTCACATATTAAATTCAGAATCCTAAGTATAATCTCTTTACACCTTGGGATATGAGATTAGCAGTTGGGATATCAATGAAACTACAGTGTTGAAATTTAGCCTTCTAAGAGCAAATTAGTTAAACGAATTGAATTCTGCAGTCATAACATGAGGAATGTATAGAAAACTACATATAGTGGCTAATTTTAATATATCATTTCATAAGAATAATGTAAGCATTTTAAGAATCTTGTTGAACAGAGAGGCCAGGGAGGTTTGGGGGCATAATAATTGGATTCCAGGAATACTGCAGAAGTTGTCTTGTGTCCCTGGAAGCTCTTGTGAAAAGAGGAGAGCAGCTGTAAGCACAGAGGCCACAGAGCACAGAGGGCACTGACCTGCTTTCTCTGGGTCCAGATTTCAAACTAACAACCTATTCAAAGCTGAACTCACCTACTAGTAGAGTATTTGCAATTGGTAAAATATTCAGTCATTACATACTGAATATTTTATTTTATTTTATTTATGTATGTATTTTTTTTTTTTATACATTAAGTTCTAGGGTACATGTGCATAACGTGCAGGTTTGTTACATATGTATACTTGTGCCATGTTGGTGTGCTGCACCCATCAACTGTCAGCACCCATCAATTCATCATTTATATCAGGTATAACTCCCAATACAATCCCTCCCCCCTCCCCCCTCCCCATGACAGGCCCCAGTGTGTGAT
>NW_016827350.1:0-1180 GCF_001698545.2 Rhinopithecus bieti
AAAAAAAAAAAAAAAAAGAAGAAGAAGAAGGAAATTTCACTGCTTTTAAGACCTATGAAATCTACTCTCAACATGACCTCTGAATCAGGAACTGCATTACAGATACTCTATCTTCAGTTTTCATTATGCTCCTAGGCAATGTGAGAAAGACAGGAATCCCCCAGGCTATAGAACTTTACTTTAGTTATTTTAGGCTCATTATACTAACCTGCTAAAACAACATTCACATGGTGATAATGAATAAGACCTGACTGTGATGCTGAAAAAATAAAACTATTGGAACAAATCAGTTGAATAATTAATAATGCAAGCAGAAGCCTCAGGATACTGTTTTAAATTCTTAAAGGACCCAAAAGTTTCAATCAATCTTTTGCAAATGCCTGATAAATACTTATCTACCACCAGGTGGCATGCTCACATGTTCAGAAATTCTCCAATGAGTGGGTGACACAAAGGGTCAATTATGGTACATTATGAGTATAGAAAGAATGGAATCATGAGAATGCAAAACAAAAAAGAAAGACTAGTCCTTAACTATTTGCATTTCTAGCATTTTCTTTCCAGGTTGCAAGGTATGGACTAGTCTTATGCTTCCTGCAGAATTTGCAAAGTGGCTTGCTTAGAATGGTCAACAAATATTTGATTTTTTTTTTGAACACTATATTTTATTATTTGAAGACATTTTCTTCAAAACTTGTCCAAATGTAATAAAAACCAAAGTTCTTCAGCGGTTTTCCTGCTATATGTAATTTATTTACAGAAATTTTAGCAGCCATGCAAATAAACAAAAAATCAGAAGAGAAAAAGATGTCTATTCAAATAGAAATTCTAATCCATCTATTCCATAATATCGACTATTTGGGTAAAGGCAGTCAGGCAAGCTATATATTTTCTGCATATCACTTGGGCTGACAGTCTGCAGTGAGGTTACAAAAACACAGGAACTCAAACTGATTTTTCTGACATTAAGTACATCTGGCATCATGTTCTTTCATAAACATTACTACACCTTACTTTTTCAGCGCTTGAAAATTGACAAGGCCCATAATAGCTTTGGGCTTTGTCAGTTCTCAGCAGCACATACTATTTAAGATGTTTGATGTAAACGCAAACATAACTTTGGTATAAAAAATTTCAAATTTTGTTTTGTATTTATTTATTTATTTATTTATTTATTTAT
>NW_016827351.1:0-1176 GCF_001698545.2 Rhinopithecus bieti
AGATTATATTATATATTATATATATATAGTTGAAGTTAAAATATGGGGCTGGGGGCAGTGGCTGAGTCCTGTAATCCCAGCACTTTGGGAGGCCAAGGCAGGTTGAGGCCAGGAGTTCAAGACCAGCCTGGCCAACATGAAGAAACCCATCTCTACTAAAAATACAAAATTAGCCAGGTGTGGTGGCACATGGCTGTAATCCCAGCTACTCTTGAGGCTGAGACACAAGAATCACTTGAACCTGGGAGGTGGAGGTTGCAGTGAGCTGAGACAGTGCCATTGCACTCCATCCTGGGCCTGGGCAACAGAGTGAGACTCTGTCTCAAAAAATAAAATAAAATAAAATATGGTATTTATCATTATTTTATAATATTCGAATGGAACTTTTAAAAACCTTGACTGAGAAAGAGAAGAGATATAAGCATCTTCTATATGCTGCTTAAATCTGACTTCCCACTATTAAATATATTTCTTTCAAGTAGCTGAACTGGTAAAGTGAAGCTGTCCACTAGAAAGTTTTCATTTCCTACAATAGGACCCAGATCATTATTGACTGAACTCTAAATGGTTTTGACAGATAACTGAGAAAAATCCACCTGAAGACAATTTTAGCTTAGTAAGTCTCAGTATATTTGCAAGTTAGTTAAAAACATGAAATTTTTTGAGACCTGGTCCTTATTTTGTACACATGCACACACACAGACACACAGACACACACACACAAATATGCTTTATAAAACAAAACTATGTCCTTGCACCTGCAACTTCTGGGTGGCAGTAACTTGACATTCAAAGCCATGTGATAGAGATGTTAATTTTCTACTCTCTTTGGACACTGGAACAGATGCTGTCTTAAACTTCAAAGAGATTTGACTACTTTTTGAGTTTCATTAATGAACAACAACTTTTCACAGCCTGCTTTTTTGTTTCTTTTCAGAAAAAAACAACTAACAAAACATACAAAGGAAAAGACCAATGAGGAATTCATCAGTATTTTCTTTCCGAAGTAATTTTAGGGATAGAGAGGAAGTCAAATTCAAAACATTTTATCTTTCCCAGGAAACTGGACTGTAGTATATTTATTGCCTTTTAAATCTGATGGTTCGTCTTGTGGCTTCTCATTGTGGCAAAGGACCCAACTGGATCATGCTAAGATAGGCCTTGAGATAATTTGCT
>NW_016827352.1:0-1182 GCF_001698545.2 Rhinopithecus bieti
GCTGGGATTACAGGCTTGAGCCACCGTGCCCAGCCTGTATTTTAAAGCTTAGTTTGAAAGCTCTGGAGGGATAGAAACTGTGTCTGTGCAAATGGTTATGACTAGTGTTTGGGCATTCCCGTTTCTTGATGGGCACCCAGTAAATGCTTACTGATAATGTCATGCTTTCCCTTCCATCATTCTAATCTGTGGTTAAAAGTTAAGTACAGATATACTTAATTTGGGACCAGATTCTGTTCTTGATATAATGCCTCAAGAATAACTCACACTGTTGCATCTCAGGTAAATATTAAATAAAATTTTGATCTAATACCATCTTTACACTGAACTATACCAAATCATTATTTTTCTGTGAACAATTTTGCCATTAAATTTATACCTCATTTAATGAGGTAATCATGTAATAATTAAACAGATAATGCAAACAGACTATCATGGGAAAAGATTTGATTTCCAATGAGGGATTAATGCAAGCCTTCATGGAACAAGTGACATTGATATGGGACTGGATGGAATTTGACAGAGATAGATATGGGAAAGGCAAGACATTTCTGGCAGAGGGGATCAAATGTGCTAAAATCCAGAAGTGGGTATATACCAGATATTTTTCAGTAGATTGTCAGTAGTCCAGTTTGGCTGGTGCAGAGGTTGCATGAGTGGAAATAGGGAGAGGCTAGGTTTACAAATTAGCTTTGTAAATGCAAAGTTTAACCAAGGCTTTGAAAGACAGACTAAGGAGTTGATACTTAAAAATTTTTTTCTTTTTCTTTATAATTTTATTTCCTCTTTAGCCTTTCTATCTTGAGAAGTTGATACATTTTGGGCATTAGAGTGATTAAAGGTTTTCACCTTTTGCTATGTTGAACATATACAAAAGTAAACAGAACAATATGGCAACTCCTCATGCAGCCATCACTCTGCTGCAGCAATTGTCATCTTATGGCCACTCTCATTTAATCTCATGCCCCATTTCCCCCTTATTATTTGGAAGCAAATCCTAGGCATCCTATTGTTTCATGCATGTGTCCCTAAAACATAAAGATTTTTTACAAAAACATAACCACAAAACCATGATCACACAAAAGAGCCGACAGTATTTCCTTAATATGATTTAAGGGTTTTGAAGAAGATGTGCCATGAGCAGTACAGTGCTCAGCTAAGTTAATCAAATTAACTTCATGT
>NW_016827353.1:0-1180 GCF_001698545.2 Rhinopithecus bieti
AGTTTGATAACTCTGTTATCGTGGAAACTGCTATAGGATATTTGGGAGTGCATTGAAGCCTATGGTGACAAAGTGTATATCCTCATAGATAAATGAAGAGAAGCTTCTGAGAAACTGCTTTGTGTTATGTGAATTCCTCTCACAGTGTTACATGGTTGTTTTCATTGAGCAGTTTCCTAAGACTGCTTTCCTGGTATCTTAAAAGGAATATTTTGGAGCACAGTGAAAATTATGGTGAAATAAGAACAGTCCACATAGACAAACGGGAAAGAAGCTTTCTGAGAAACCACTTTGTGATGTGTTAATTCATCTCACAGAGTTACACGATTCTTTTCATGGATCACTTTGGCAGCACTGTTTTTGGGGAATCTGAAAAGGGATATTTTGGATCTCATGAAAGCCTAGGGTGACAAAGGAAATATCCTCAGATAAAAACTAGAAAAAAGCTTTCTCAGAAACTTCTTCGTGATGTGTGTGTTCATCTCACAGAATATCACCTTTCTGTTCATGGAGCAGATTGCTAACACAGTTTTGGTGGAATCTGCAAAAGGAATGTTTGGGAGTGCATTTAGGCCTATGGTGGAAAAGGAAATATTATCAGAGAAAAAGTAGAAAGAAGCTGTCTGAGAAACTGCTTTGTGATGTGTGAATTCATATTACATATTTACACTGTTCATTTCAGTGAGCCATTGGCTAACACTGTTTATGTGGAGTCTACAATGGGATGCTTTGGAGCACATTGAAGCTTATGGTGACAAAGGAAATATCCTCATATAAAAACTAGGAAGAAATTTCTGAGAAACCGTTTTGTGATATGCTAGTTCATCTCACAGAGTTACACAATTCTTTTAATAGATCAGCTTTTGGGGAATCTGAGAAGGGATATTTTGGATTGCATTGAAGCCTATGGTGACAAAGGAGATACCCTCAGACAAAAACTAGACAGAATCATTCTTAGAAAGTTCTTTGTGAATTTTGAATTCATGTCACAGATTTACACCTTTCCATTCATGAAGCCGCTTGCTAACACTGTTTTCTTTGAATCTGCAAAGGGATATTTGGGAGCACACTGAGGCCTGTAGTGAAAAGGAAATATACTGAGATAAAACTAGAAAGAACATTTTGAGAAACTGCTTTGTGATATGTGAATTCATCTTACAGAGATACATTGTTCTTTTCA
>NW_016827354.1:0-3772 GCF_001698545.2 Rhinopithecus bieti
ACAGGAGGAGGAAAGGGAAGAGAAAGTAAGAGAACAGAGAAAATAAGTGGGGAAGAAGGAAAGGCCAATAACAACAAATGAACAAAAGGTACTAAAAGAAATGCAAGGCCGGGCGCGGTGGCTCAAGCCTGTAATCCCAGCACTTTGGGAGGCCGAGACGGGCGGATCACAACGTCAGGAGATTGAGACCATCCTGGCTAACATGGTGAAACCCCGTCTCTACTAAAAAATACAAAAAACTAGCCGGGCGAGGTGGCAGGTGCCTGTAGTCCCAGCTACTCGGGAGGCTGAGGCAGGAGAATGGTGTAAACCCAGGAGGCAGAGCTTGCAGTGAGCTGAGATCTGGCCAGTGCACTCCAGCTTGGGTGACAGAGCGAGACTCAAAAAAAAAGAAAAAAAAAAAGAAATGCAAATTGCCTTCCAATCTACCTCTGAATAAGAGAAACGCAAATTGGGCTGGGTGCAGTGGTTCACGCCTATAATCCCAGCACTTTGGGAGGCTGAGGCAGGTGGATCACGAGGTCAGGAGTTCGAGACCAACCTGGCCAACATTGTGAAACCCCACCTCTATTAAAAATACAAAAATTAGCCAGGTGTGGTGGCAAGTGCCTATAATCCCAGCTACTCAGGAGCTGAGGCAAGAGAATCAATTGAACCTGGGAGATGGAGGTTGCAGCTGGGAGGTGGAGGTTGCAGTGAGCTGAGATTGCGCCATTGCACTCCAGCCTGGGTGACAGAGCAAGACTCCGTCTCAAAAAAAAAAAAAAAAAAAAAAAGAGAGAAACATAAATTGAAATGACACTGAAACACCATTTCTCACCTATCACATTGCAAAAATTAAGTTTGAAGCCAGGCACAGTAGCTCACACATGTAATTCCAGCACTTTGTGAGGTCAAGGCAGGTAGATCACTTCAGGTCAGGAGTTCAAGACCAGCCTGGCCAACATGGTGAAACCCTGTCTCTACTAAAAATACAAAAATTAGCCAGGTGTGATGGCGGGTGCCTGTAATCCCAGCCAGTGGGGAGGCTGAGGCAGGAGAATCGCTTAAACCCGGGAGGCGGAGGTTGCAGTGAGCTGAGATCGCGCCATTGCCCTCCAGCCTGGGAGACAAGAGTGAGACTCTGTCTCAAAAAAAAAAAATCAACTTTGACAAAAGACTCTGTTGGTAAAGCTGTGAGGAAACAGGCAATCTCACGCATGGCTAATGGTATTACAGAACAGCACAGTATCTATAAAGGGAAATTTGGCAATATCTAGAACAATTATATACTTTTCTTTGGTCTAGCAATACCACTTACAGGAATCTATCCCAACGATATAATGGCCAAAATGTGAAAAGATATATGCATGAAGCTCTTTACTGGCACATTCATTGTAATAGAAAAAGATTGGAAACAATCCAACTATCCATCAAAAAGGGACTGCCATGAGCTGTATGTGTATACCCAAAAAATCCTATGTTGAAGCCCTAATCCCCAATGTGATGGTATTTGGAGGTGTGACCTTTGGGAGGTAGTTAGGTTTAGATGAGATCATGAGGGTGGAGGCTCCATGATGGGACTGGTGAAGAAAGAGATGAAGAAACCAGAGCTTTCTCTCTGCCAAAAGTAAGGATCCAGCAGGAAGTGGCCACCTGTGAACCAGAAGAAGGGACTCCACCAAGAACTCAACCATGCTAGCACCCTGACCTTCTAGCCTCCAGAATGATGAGAAATAAATGTTTGTTGTTTGAGCACCTCAGTCTATGGTATTCTGTCATAACAGCCTGAACTAAGACAGAGATCATTTGAATAAACTATGATACGTTGGCCGGGCGCAGTGGCGCAAGCCTGTAATCCCAGCACTTTGGGAGGCCGAGACGGGCGGATCACAAGGTCAGGAGATCGAGACCATCCTGGTGAACACGGTGAAACCCCGTCTCTACTAAAAAAAATACAAAAAACTAGCTGGGCGTGGTGGCGGGCTCCTGTAGTCCCAGCTACTCGGGAGGCTGAGGCAGGAGAATGGCGTAAACCCGGGAGGCGGAGCTTGCAGTGAGCTGAGATCCGGCCACTGCACTCCAGCCTGGGCGACAGAGTGAGACTCTGTCTCAAAAAAAAAAAAAAAAAAAAAAAAAAAAAAAAACTATGATACATCCACACAATAATCATCACACAGCTATAAAAGGGAATGATGCCAGGCGTGGTGGCCTACACCTGTAATTCCACACTTTGGGAGGCCAAGCTGGGATGATCGCTTGAGGCCAGGAGTTCAAGATCAGCCTGGGTAACATAGTGAGATCCCATCTCTACAAAAAATACAAAATTTAGCTAGGTGTAGTGGTACTCGCCTATAGTTCCAGCTACTCTGGAGGCTGGGGTGGGAGGACCCCTTGAGCCCAGTAGTTTGAGGTTACAGTGAGCTATGATTGTGCCACTGCACTCCAGCTTGGGCAACAGAGGGAGATCCTGTCTCAAAAAAAAAAAAGAAAAAAAGCCAAAAATAAAGGGAACGTCTCTACATACTGCTACGGAGTGATCACCAAGGCATACTGTTAAATAAAAAAAGCAGGTGCAGGTCTATGTATATTGCATGCTACCTTTTATCTAAGAAAGATTTTATATATAATCTCTATATGTAATCTCCTTATATATAATCTCTCTCTCTCTCTATCTATCTATATATGTTTATGACTTTTTTTTAGCTTTTCCGATAAGGAAACAATTTCTTTAGCAACTTTTTTTTAAAGAGAGGATAAAACACAAAATAAATAAAATGGTTTTCTACAGGGAGAAGGAGAAGATAGTGTGGAAAAGACATGGATAGGAGTTGGATTTCTCAGCACTTTGGGAGGCTGAGGCGGGCGGATCAAGAGGTCAGGAGATCGAGACCATCCTGGCTAACACAGTGAAACCCCATCTCTACTAAAAATACAAAAAATTAGCCAGGCATGGTGGCGGGCGCCTATAGTCCCCAGCTACTCGGGAGGCTGAGGCAGGAAAATGTAGTGAACCCGATAGGCGGCGCTTGCAGTGAGCAGAGATCGTGCCACTGCATTCCAGCCTGGGTGACATGAGACTCCATCTAAAAAAAAAAGGAAAAAAAAAAAGAAGTTGGATTTCTCAGCATATAACTTGTTTTACAGACTTTAGAACCATGTAAATATTTTACATAATTTTATAGGCAAAACTAATTTTTTAAAAAGCAACCTCTAAGTCAGGTGTGGTGGTATATGCCTGTAGTCTCAGCTACTCAGGAGGTTGAGGCAAGGAGAACTGCTTGAGGTCAGAAGTTGAAGACCAGCCTGGTCAATATAGAAAAACTCCCATCTCTAAAAAAATTAAATAAATACAGTAAAATGAAAAAAAAAAAAGCAACCTCTAAAAATCAAAAGCAAAATGTGTTGCTGAGTTGGTGGAATAACCTCATAGAAAAGAATTTCAAACGGTTCTTAAACCTTGCAATTTTATCATAGATCCTTATTGGTATACATCCTAAGGGAGAAAAATGCCCCCCAAAATCTTAAACTGTTTTCAGTAATTTATTTTTGGTGGTAATATTAGTATTCTGAGATTGATATATTGGGGTTTAAGCAACTAGGTAATTATATTGGTATCATTAAGAAGAAGGACTTAGGCCGGGCGCGGTGGCTCAAGCCTGTAATCCCAGCACTTTGGGAGGCCGAGACGGGCGGATCACGAGGTCAGGAGATCGAGACCATCCGGGCTAACACAATGAAACCCCGTCTCTACTAAAATACAAAAAAAACTAGCCGGGCGAGGTGGCAGGCG
>NW_016827355.1:0-796 GCF_001698545.2 Rhinopithecus bieti
TTTTTTTTTTTTTTTTTTTTAAGCTTTTCAGCTATTGTTCGTGTCAGTGTGCGTGGCCTAAGACAATTCTTCTACTTCCATTGTGGCCCAGGGAAGCCAAAAGATTGGATGTCCCTGCTTTATTTAAAGCAAAGCAGGAATGTTACAGGTTGGCACACAAAAATGTGTATTTCCTTCAAGGAGGCAGTCTGACTGCACGTAGAAAAGTAGTATTTTTCCCTTTGGTTCTTAGATCAATAAAAATTGTTACTATTTCAAGGCTCCTGTCAGTTAGAAAAGCTTCTGTTGTAAATGTGTCCTCTTTGATTTCCTAGCATACTTTGGAGGGTAAATGCTAACAGAATAAATATACTGAGGAATACCAAGCTGTTTATAACATATGAACCTTTAGGATATTTATTGGGCTGCTAAGTTCACAGAACATGGGACTAGAGTCTCCACTTTGCTATAATCACTGAAAAATAGGCCAATCTTTTAAGCACAGGCTGCTAGTCAAGCTGAGGTTATATTACACAGCACTCTCTTTCTCTGGGGTATTCCTTGGTGTTCTGTTCCACTTCCAAAGTGTGACCAAAAGGGAAGATACGATGCAGAATGAGTAGAATTGTAAGTCTCCCCTGCCCCTTACCAGGGGTGATTGCAAAACTTTTTTTGATTAAAGGTCTGGCCTAAGGCAGGATATTTATTTTGACTACAAGGCAGTTGACAATGCCATAAAGTACCCTACATAGGTTTTTTTTTTAAATGAATCATATGTATAGCCACAGAATTTTTTTTTTTTTTTTTTGAGACGGAG
>NW_016827356.1:0-793 GCF_001698545.2 Rhinopithecus bieti
AAAAAAAAAAAGAAAACCAAAATAAATAAATAAATAAAGATAAAAAAATTTATAGACGATGATTCAGAATTCGTGACTTCCTAATGATTTTATTTTAAGGATTGTCACCAGAATAAAACGTTGACGATCTCTTTTTCCAATCCTGGCTCAGCGCTGACACACTTTCAGAAGGGACCAGCTCCTTCCCGAAGAAACGATGTACCCAGAGGCGGGTGCGGTGCGGGGAGCCCGGGCCCAGAAAGCAGAGCAGACTGCCCCCTGGTGGAAGGATGGAGGGACGCCACCAGCACGCGGAGGGGAGCCACGCAGCTGAGGCCACCTGAGAGATGAGGCTGCGCAGAGAAGGGGAGAGGGTGCGGGGCCCTAGTGTTGTTCTGCAGGTCAGGCCCCTCAGCAGGGCAAAGAGAGAGAGGTTTTCTTCCTCCTTTGAGGGCAGAGGTGTTGGGTTAGGAAGTGCTTTTTTTTTTTTTTTCCTTTTTGTGGAGAACGGGGTCTCGCTATATTACCCAGGCAGGTCTCGAACTCCTGGGCTCAAGCTATCCTCCCGCCTCTGCCTCCCTGAGAGCTGGGATTACAGGCGTGAGCCACCGCGCCTGGCAGGAAGTGCTCTTAGGGGCAGGGTGCAGGGACAGGGTGCAGTGGCAGGGGCCTGGGGCGTGGGGACCAGGCCTGGCCTGGGGAAGACAGATGGACGGCAGCCCTGGCTGACCAAAGCCATTGGGAATGTATTGGAAGACTATCTGAGCTCAGAGGATTAGTGGAGGCTGGAGAAACAAGCAGGTGGGGTCTGGAG
>NW_016827357.1:0-1182 GCF_001698545.2 Rhinopithecus bieti
TTTTACCTTAGGATATTTCCTTTGTCACCATGGGCTTCATTTCAGTACAAAATATTCCTTCTCACATTCCCCAAACACAGTGCTACCAAACTGTGCCATGAAAAGAAAAGTCTAACACTGTGAGATGAATTCTCACATCACAAAGGAGTTTCACAGAAAGCTTCTTTTTGATTTCAGTCTGAGGATATTTCATTTCTCACCTTAAACTTCAATGCATTCAGAAATATCATGTTGTAGATTCCATGAAAACAGTGTTTGCAAATTGCTCAATGAAAAGAGTGGTGTAACTCTGTGAGATGAATTCACACATCACAAACCAGTTTCTCAGAAAGCAACTTTTCATTTTTATCTAAGGATATTTTCTTTTTCACCACAGGTTGCAACTCACTCCCAACCATTACTTCGTAGATTCCACAAAAACAGGTTTACCAAATTTCTCCATGAAAAGAAAGGTGTTACACTCTGAGGTGAATACACCCATCACAAATAAGTTTCTCAGAGAGCTTCTTTCTAGTTTATATGTGATTTCATTTCCTTCATTGCCACAGTCTTCAATGCGATCCAAAATATCCCCTCCCAGATTCCCCAAAAACAGTGCTACCAAAATGCTCCATGAAAAGAATTGTGTAATCCAGTGAGATGAATCCACAAATCACAAAGCAGTTTCTCAGAAAGCCTCTTTTTGGTTTTTGTCTGAGGATATTTCCATAGGCTTAAATGCGATCCAAAATATCCCTTCTCAGATTCCCCAGAAACAGTGCTACTGCATTGCTCCATGAAAAGAATCGTTTAACTCCGTGAGATGAACTCACAAATCACAAAGTAGATTCTCATAAAGTTTCTTTCTCGTTTTTAGTTTTTATCTGAGAATATTTCCTTTGTCGTCCTAAGTTTCAATGCATTCCGAAATATCTCATTGCACATCCACGAAAACAGTGTTAGTAAACTGCTCACTGAAAAGAACAATGTAATACTGTTAGATGAATTCACACATCCCAAAGCAGCCTCTCAGAAACCTTCTTTTGTTTTTTATCTGAGGATGTTTCCTTTTCACCATAGGCTTCAATGCGCTCCCAAATATCCCTTTGCAGTTTCCACGAAAATAGTGTTAGAAAACTGCTCCAAGAAAAGAAAGGTGTAAGTCTGTGAGATGAATTCACACATCATAAAGAAATTTCTCGG
>NW_016827358.1:0-3179 GCF_001698545.2 Rhinopithecus bieti
GATTCTAATTTATTCTTAAAAATGTACTTAATTACCTCCCCACTGGATTAGTTTTGATTCCCCAGAAGAACTCTGACAAGGACATTGGTGCAGGTGGATTATTTGAGAGGTGAACCCCGAAAGCACAAGTAAATAAGTGGGAAACTGAAATGGAAAAGGGATAAAATCAAAACTGTATTAAGAAAAGATTCCTGTTGGAGGTAACTGGAGGTCAATCCCACTGGGGAAACTCTCAGATACTGTGTAGAACAGGACTCAGAATTGTCCCACTGAGGAATAAGGAAACTGGCACACTTATTTATTACTCCTGTTCATCACAGGTTGAGGGATATTCATAGAGGTATTTAAACCCTGGCATTTCTTAGCTGCCCCTGGTAGGGGCTGGTCAAGAGCTACCTGCCCCCCTCAGGGTAAAAAAAGAGACAAATACTGTGGGTGAAAATCATACAGTGTGTCCAGAAGCTGGCTACTGTGGCTATAGTTGAACTCAAAAGAGGTTCTGGGAGAAATGTCTTAGTCAATCAGCAATATCTGGTAATTTATTTATGCTTATTTTAAAGAAATATCTCCTTGGCACCTATTATGTGATAAGCATTGGCAAACATGTAAATTGACAAAGTAAATTGACCTGGCCTTCATTGTATCTGTCTTTCTCTCCTTCAGTCCCATATCAAATGATCTTCATCCATATAAATCTTATTTCAAAATACTTTCCCTTCCTCTCTGTTTTCGTTTCCTGCCAATGTTCTAGTTTAAGCTCTCACCATAATTATTCATATGGGTTACTGAAGGAATCTCTTAACTCATCGCCCTGCTTTCAGTTTCACCCTGCTTAAAACCATTTAAATGTTCTCTATGAGCTTCGGATTAATATTTAAAGTCTGTCTCCATGCCTGGTTTGCTGATCTTCCCAGAATCAGTGGTCACTTTTCTTCCCTTCATCTCACGTGCAATATATGGTTCATCCATGCCAGGATACTTTCTATTTCTCGACTTCACCAGGTAATATAGTCTATAACTGTGCACATTCTGACCTCCTTTCAAAAATGAGTCTCTACCCTTGAGTAGAAACTTCTGATACACTTTATTTTCTAGTTCTACTGTCAAATAAGGTGACCTCTTCGAATACCTTTCTTTCCCTTTCTTTATGTCTATGTAATCTTTGCTTGTTTTCCAATAATTTATATATATTAACATAATACTTTATTGCTTTGTATTGTAGATATTCTATTGTCTGTCTGTCTCTCCAACTAGCCTGTGAATTCCTTGCCAACAAAGATTTGTGTACTTCCTGTCTGTATCCATGACCCAAAGCCTGAAATTGTTTGTTTTCAATAATGTTAAGTGAACAAATATGCATTAATGAAAGACAACACCTGTAACTCCAAGAATTTCAGAGAGTAAGGCATGGTGTGTGTGTTCCCTTAAGAAACTTGCAGTATGATGGCCTCTTAAGTTCTGGAAATTTAATTATATGCCAGAACAGTATATGCAATAACTGCAAGTGCCTCCCCTTGAGAGAGTGCATATAAACTCCCAAGTGAGTTTACATGACCTTAGAAAGCATGATCTAGTCTGAAATATTCATGATAAAGCAAATTTCCTTGGTATTAGCTATAGGCTCTATTCTGGGTAATTATGGTCCTAATTTCATCCCATTATTCCTGCTGAGTCCCTCTACAACCCTCCATATCTCCAGGCCCCACATCCCCTGAATCTGATGAAAATCTAACATTTAACTCTGAGGAGTGACACCGGTTTAGTATTCTATGGTCTTCTCTCTCTTCGCCTCATTTTGTAGATGCTTATAATACAGGCTTAAAAAGGCAATGAGACAGCTGGAAAAAGGTTTCTTTCTCTCTGCCTTTATTTAGCGATTGCTTCGTAAAGCAGGAAAATAGCATCATTTTCATGATTCATCATCTTTTTTCTCTATATTAGCATCAAAAGGAAATAAGATGTCAGTGGATTTATAGCAATGGAAATTTGTGATTGGCAGTACTGTGTGTTCTTTTATTGGATTTGCAAATCCAAAAAGTTTTAAATGGGAAGACTATTCAAGTATGACAAATCTGCTAAGACTAAAACAGGGATTAGTGAGAGGGTCACTGTGCTAATAAAGACTCTTCTTGACCAGGCTTTAGACAGGTTTCTCCAAGTTTTCTTTGTAACTAGGCCTTGTCCTTGGGCCCTGTTTTTGGCCTGCCTAGTTTAGTTGTAGCAAGAATCCTGCTAAGTCAGTTTAATGTGAATCCTCCCACCCTTGATGTGTGATCACTGTGGCCTGCCTTTAGCAAGAAACCTGCTAAGTCAGTTTAGCAAGAACACTCTTCCCCTTGATATCTTCTCTTAGTCATTTTCTATTCAATGAAACCCATGCCAACTCTGCTTTTTAGCTCTAAATTCCTGTCTGTCTTTCCTGTATTCAGAGTTGAGCTCAATCTCTCTTCCTTATTGCTGTAGTATTTATACCTATCACAATAATCCTGAGTAAAGCCTTTATTACCATTTTAACAAGTGTTGAAATAATTTTTAACAGTATTAAATAAATGGCCAGTGTGTTTAAATATTTTAAACTATCTTAGTGTTTTCTGAAATAAATCAAAATTATTAAGCTTGCACTTTTTTTTTTCTAAAGTATGTATGTAAATAGTGGTGTAGAAGCATGTGTGGTGAAATCTTCCCAGTTTATCCTAATAATATTGCTAATAATAAACCATCTAATGCCATCTTCCCCATCTGTGCCTTTCTTCACACTGTTTCTTCTTTCTTGAACATTCTTCTTCTCCCTTGTCACATGGCTGACTTTGTCTCTGAGATTCTGTCTCAGCTCAACTATCTCAGTTAAGAGTATTCTAACCAGCTTGTCTAAATAATGCCCATCCTTATTTCCTATCACTATATTTGTATAGAATTTAAAATAATTAATTGGTTTACATTTACATCCAAATTTAGTAGCTGATTGCCTTTTCCCATTTCAATAAGTTATACTCATTAATCTATAACCAAATAGTAATGATACTAATCCTATAATTAATTTTTGTTGAATTAATGACCTTTTGACAAGTAACTATGGAATTATTATTGTTATATTTGGGTATAAGTAAGTTAATAAAATTAATAAAATATTAACATATTTAACACTATATTGTGAAAATTACACATTACCTCTAGTTTAA
>NW_016827358.1:6922-27256 GCF_001698545.2 Rhinopithecus bieti
ATACCAGCCTAAATAATTGAGAGGATAGTTAAAATGTTTTGGTGCATTTATTTGCTCTGGAAAAACATAAACACAACAATCTGCCTCCTACAAACCAGGATATACCCTTATGGTATCTTAGAGAGATTTAGAAAAATGCCTGTCTTTCCAGGTGGAAGCATGGACTCTAAAACCTAAATCAAAGTGCATTTCAGCCTCACTTGCTCCAATGACAAACCCTTTTGGTCATTCTTGCACAATTGTTTATGGCGGCCCTGGATTCTTTATTATTCCATTATCTATTTTTTAACCTCTCATTTATGTTTGTAAATAAACTCTCTCACAAAACAAGTCTCCCATTAGCAGAATACAAAATAGTAAGTAAATGACATCTTTATTTTCTGTCAAGCAACAATCATTAGTCATTATCTATGAAGGCTTGGGTACACTAAGTATTAAAGCTATGTCTTCCATCTTTCGTTTAAGTTTGGTAACTATTGCATAGTCCTCTCAAGAGAAAAAGTATGCTGAAGTCCTTTTCGCTAAGCAGCTGCAGAGAGTAATTTGAGGTCAGATTACAGTTAAAAGAATAAATGCTGGAGAAGGAGTTATAACTAAGAATATTGACATGTTCCAAAAAAATCAAATACACCAAAAAAAAAAATAAGTGAAGTGAAGAAAAGAGTGAATCTGAGGGGGAAGAACTGAGCTTCATATTTATGATCTGAAAAAAGTAGAACTATAATGTAAATGATTAGCAGAGAGACATTGTTATCTTAAATTATTGCCCATAGTTGATGCTGGTTATCAAGATACCTTCTGAGATTTTCTTTGGAATTTTGTTACACATAACATGTTCAATGAATGTATACACTCTTTATCCTCCATTTTGAAACACTCAAGCCAGATAAAATTAAATTCTTTTATCTTTTATATAACATTACAATGTTTATTATGTTTATTTCGTCAACAAAGCCAAACAATTTTTTTTTTTTTTTAGAGAGATGGGGTCTCACTCTGTTCCCCAGGCTGGAATGCAGTGGCACAGTCACGGTTCACTGCAGCCTTAACCTCCCCAGGCTCAGGTAATCCTCCCACTTCAGCCTCCCAAGTAGCTGGGACTGCAGATGTGCACCACCACACCTGGCTAATTTTTTGTAAAGACGGAGTTTTGCCTTGTTGCCCAGACTGGTCTCAAACTCCTGGGCTCAAGCAATCTGCCCACCTCGGCCTCCCAAAATGCTGGTAATTCAGGCGTGAGCCACCACACTTGGCCCCAAAATGTTTTGATTTTCCTTGCTTCTTCCATTCTGGAGGCTCCATGACTGTATAACAAAAGTAGTCATCTCACATGAGTTCAGAGAAGCATCGCGGAATTGCAGGTTCCAGTAGACATGTTCTCAAATTTTAGTTCTACCCTCATGATTATGTAACTTTGGGCAAGTTGCTTGTTTTTGTCAAGCAATAAATTCTTTATTCGTAAAACAGGAATCATAATTTTGATTTTACAGCTGTTTGAGGGAGGATTGAAAGTGGATATAATCAAGATAAAGATTAAATTATAGGTATTGTAATGAAGCTCACAAAGAAAAAGTAATTGTTGCACAAATATACTAAGAACTTTCAAATCATTATGAAAAGGGTAAGCATTTATCAGTATAAGTGAATCTTATTCATTGCTTGAATTGTTGATACTGTTTTTCCAGCTCTGATATGTGACATGCTTGACATTTATGTGCTTTGGAAACTCAACCACACTTCCATTTGCTTATGAAATTGAATGGCCTTTCCAAACAACAAAATACCTTGTATAATATAATTATATTATAAGATGTGCCAATAGAAGCACTAACAAAATTTCTATTTAGAAATTTACAATTACTTTTTCTTAAACCACTTTTATAACCTAACCTTAGGTATAGGCAAACCAGATAGATATATTATAAAATAATTTGACATAATACCCTGTAACATATTCAGCCCAATGCATTTTCTCCCCAGTAACTGAAATTTTACCAAGGAGACTGAGTTTTTGGAATTAAGCTTTCTCTCTAACTCAGATTACTGAATTTTTCATAAATATAGCATACTAAGGCACAAATAACTGAATAAGAGTGATTTTATCAAATTGTTCAGAGATAGGATATGGTTAGCATGAGGATGAAGGGTCATAAAAATTTGGAGAGTGAGACAGAACTAAAGGTGGGTTTGAACCATAGCTCTACTGTGAATAAACATACTTCTCATGGAATTTTAGACTAATTAATCTCTCTTTGCTTCATTTGTAATATGAGAATGGGTATTTCCTACCACATTTGTTGTGAAAATTAAATGAAGTAATGACTCATTTAAAGAACTTGACTATTTAAAGAACTTAAGAGAGTACCTTCCCATAAAAATTACTCAATAAATGCCATCTGTGATTATGATTATTATATCCACATGAATGTCCTACGGGAAATTTAATGCCATCTTAGAAAAAAAAATGTATCGCCTTTCCCTCTTNATCCACATGAATGTCCTACGGGAAATTTAATGCCATCTTAGAAAAAAAAATGTATCGCCTTTCCCTCTTAACCTTGCTTCTTCTCCTTTATCATTATTTCTGGTCTCACTATTTTCTTTATCACTCAAACCTAAAACCTGAGAGTCGTTTGGGTTTCTTTCTGCACCCATATCCTCCATATCCAATCAGGCATGATATTTGTGAATTCTATGATTCTCACACATACACACACACACACACACAATATTCCATCTTCATTCTTTTTAATATGCTCTTTTTTCTTTTTGGAATATCCACATGAGCTTTTTTTACCTGAATACTTCTCAACAAAAGTATCATCTTTACTCCACAACCTTTCTGAATTTCCTCAGGTAAATGTTTGTCAATCAATCATTATATCCTTTTGTAAATAGGGCCCCTTCTCTTCACCCCCATTTCGTGTGAGTAGGATTGTGAGTCAGAAAGTCATAATTTCTTATCTTGATTTTCACAATTACTTTATATCTGGTGTGGTTGCCTCGAGCCTTGGACCTTTTCTCTGGTAACTGCAGCCAGGATGGTTCCCGATGATTGTCATCTCTTTTAGGCATTTTTTGGTGAAGGCTACTCCTATACAGAATCAGACTTGTTGTTTACCAATAGAATATGGTGGAAGTTATAGTGTGTGACTTCCTAGGCTGAGTTATAAAAGGCATTATAGCTTCTGCCTTGGTCCCTTGGCCTATAGCCATGATGTTGTGAGGATGCACACAGTCTTATGGAGACTTAAGGACTACTTAAGGAGCAACTGAGGTCTCTGGCCAACAGTCAGAAAGAATTTGCCAATCATGTGAAAGTGTCACCTGAATGTGTCTTTTCTAGTCTAAGTAAAGCTTTCAGATGAGTTCAGCACCAATCAACATTCTGAATGCAACCACATGAGGACCCTGAGTCAGGTCCCCCGAGTGAAGCTGCTCTGGAATTCCTGACCTACAGAAACTGTGAGTGATAATAAACCATTATTGGTTTTTCAAGCTATTGTGTTTGGGGTGATTTGTTATGCAGTGTCTCTCTTGGAACCACTAAACCAACAGACTAAATCAGAAAACACAAATTCAGTCATGTTGCCTCTGTGAAAACCTTCAATAAGCCCTATTTGCCTACCAAATTAAAGCCAAAACTTTTAGTAATATGAGGACTTTAAGGATCTCCTCCTGTATATTTGTTCTTTCTTATCTCTATACAATTTATATTCCACACACACAGGCATATACACACACACACACACACACACAAGCAAGCACACATAATATTCCAACATCATCCTTTTGAACATGTTATTTTTTCTCTTTGTAATATACACATGAGCTTATTCTACCTGAATATTTCTTATCCAAAGTATCATCTTTATTCCACAATCTTTCTGGATTTCCCCAGGCATATGTCCTTTAAGCTATTGTTATACCCTCAGTATATTCCCTAAAACAGTAATTACCATATTTAAAGTAATTTGTTTGTGTTTGTTAACACCATAAACATCTGATCATTAAAAAGTAAAATACTTTAAGGTCATGCCTAACACTAAATAATTGCTGAATAGTTGAAATTTTAAATAAATTGTTTCTCATAAAAGTTTTACTGAAGTAATATCCCCTAAATTCCTCTTGGGACATGTTACCTACACACTTGAACCAACCCTTCAATTTCAATAATACATATCTCCACATAAGAATAATTTTCTATGTGTTTAAGAATATGCTAAACAAAGACCTTGATGTTGGCCTCACTAACCTTTGGGTTCTAACAAATTTTCATTAAACAAGATTACATATAAATTTATGATCATATTACAATTTCATTTGTTTCTTTTATAATATTGCCATGGTTTGGAAGTTCTCATTAGTTTATTATATTTGATTGTCCCTTTGGAACTTAAATGTTTTGATTTTGGCAGAGATTTTTATGAAGTTTCACAGCTAATTCTTGGCAGTCAGTTTGTAAGCTTGAAAAGGGAATGTTACCCAGAATTTGAATTTCTTTCATTTTATTGCATTTTAATGATTTAAAATACTTAATCTTCTCTAATGTACATGATGTGAAAAAATTGTCACGACAATTATGAACAGCAGAACTTATTAAGAAAACTTAACTTGTAAAAGGAAAATATTTAAAAATTGACGATTACATTAATGTGAAAAAAGAAGTTGATTAGAACAAAAGTTGTTTCCAGATTAAATTAAGATTATTTTAGTCAGCTGCCAAGTATGTATCTTAGATTAACTGAAAAATTTCATCTGTTTCAGTCAAGATATGAAAACATTCACAAATCTCTCATTTAAAGACACCAAACATTAGAAGTTTAACTTATTCATTAACACACTGTTTTTCATAAATATATGAACTAAAGTATATGAATGAAAGTGGTTTTTCATGTAGGCAAAGAATATTTACTGGTTTTCAGCAGATGGAAGCAATACAAGTTCATATAACTAGAAAAAAGAGAGGTTTGGGGGTGGAATGGTTTTGTACATATCATAGTACAAACAGTTTTCTTCAAAACACTGAAACATTAGTGGACATGCCTTATGAGCTCTCAGAACACTAATTAAATTCTAGTCAATAAAGAATTGAAGTAGAAAAATATTACCTTCTGTAAATGTCATTTATTTCAGATTTCTTGTTATGTGTGTTTACATGCTAATTTTTATCTGCAAAACACAGCCAGAGATCAATTCATTATTCAATTTTTCAAAATATGTGGGTGAAAATCCAGGATTAATGAAAGCTATTACTATTAAGTTTGTATATCTAAAAGCAAGGTTATGTTTCTAAATCACATGAAAAGAAAGGTGTGGAAAATATTTTAAAATCATTAGACAATTCTAAATTGGCTATTTTCAGGGTTAAGGAAAATTACATAGCAGAACTTACAGCACCCAAAATACAATTATTTTCACATTACTTTCACATATTAATATATTTAACAGTTTAGTTTCTTCATTAAATCAAGCAGAACAATAAACATTGAGCAAATAAAATACACCTGTTACTATAGCACTTTCTAATCTGTATTTAGAGCACTTACAAAATAGAAAGTTGAAATAGCATCAGTGTAACAACTGCTTCATTTAATTATTTTTCTGGACTTGGGGCTATTCAGGATGCTTATAACTTGTCAAAAGTCAACCTCTGGCTGTAAACTTCAGAGTAACCTACTGGATACAAATTTATTATATAGTTATCTATAGTTCCACTTTAGTTACTCATATAGAAAAACTCAAGGAAACTTACCTGTAATCTCAGTTCATTTTTGCTGCTGTAAGAGAATACCGGAGACTCAGTAATTTATATTGAACAGTGATATGGTTTGTCTCTGTGTCTGCACCCAAATCTCACCTTGAATTGTAATAATTCCCATGTGTCAAGGGTGGGACCAGGGGAGATCATTGAATCATGGGGCTGTTCTCCCATACTATTCTCGTGATAGTGAGTGAGTTATCGCGAGATCTGATGATTTTATGAGGGGTTTTCCCCTTCACTCAACTCTCATTCTATCTCCTGCTGCCCTGTGAATAGGCACCTTCTGCCATGATTGTACATTTCCTGAGGCCTTCCCAGTCATGTGGAACTGTGAGTCAATTAAACCTCTTTTGTTTATCAATTACCCAGTCTCAAGTATTTCTTCATAGCAGCATGAGAATGGACTAATATAAACAGAAATTAATTGGCTCACAGTTATGGAGACTGGGAAGTCCAAGAGGGAAAAGCCAGCATCCATAAGGGTCTTCTTCCTGTGTCATTCCATGGAAGAAGGCAGAAGGGCAAGAGAGGGGAAGAGAGGGAGCCACTCTCAGAAGCCATTTTTAAAAATAGTGGAGCCCTCATGGCCTAATTGCCTCTTAAAGCCCTCACATCTTAATACTGTTACAATGCCAATTAAATTTCAACTTGAGTTTTGGAGGGGACAAACATTCAACCCATATTATTCTGCCCCTGACCCCAAAACTTATGTTTTTCTCACATACAAAATGCATTCATTTCATCTCAGTAGCCCCAGAAGTCTTAACTCATTTCAGCATCAACTCAAAAGTCCATAGGCCAGAGTATCACCTAAATCAGATATAGTTGCAACTCAAGGCATGATTCATCCTGAGAAAAATTCCCCTCCAGCTGTGAGTCTATGAAATTAAACAAGTTACATGCTTATAAAATACAATGGTGAAACAGGTATAAGATAGACATTTCCATTCCAAAGGGAGAAATAGGAAAGAAGAAAGGAGTTACAAGTCCCAAGCAAGTCTGAAACCCCAAAAGGCAAACAATACTAAATCCTAAGCCTTGAGAATAATCTTCTTTGACTCCAGGTCCCACCTTCTATACACACTGAGGTGGGGTTGGGCACCCAAGGCCTCAGGCAGCCTCACTCCTATGGCTTTGTAAGGCTCAACCCATGCAGCAGCTCTCACAGGTTGGTGTGTCATGACTGTGGCTCTCCCTGGCTAGTGTTGTATACTGGTAGTTTTACAGTTATAGGGTTTCAGGCATGGCCCCACTCCCATGGTTGCACTAGGCATTGTCCTAGTGGGGACACTGTGCAGCGGCCTCACTTCCATAGTTTTGGTCCACATTGCCCTAGTGGGGACTCTCTGCAGTGGCTCCATATCAGTGAAAAGTTTCTGCCTGGACCCTTCAAGCTGTCCATGATATCATTTGAAATCTAGGTGGAGAAAGCCATGCATCTATAGCTCTTGCACTCTGTACACCTGAAGAATTAGCACCGCATGGATGCCACCAAGCTTTATGGCTTGTACCTTCCAGAGTGGCAGGTCAAGCCACACTGGGGTTTGCTTGTGCCATGGCTGGAGCAGCCAAGGAGTGCTGCACTACAGGGCAGGAAGCAGACACTTAAGGTTACACAGGGGAATAAGTACTTAGGTCTCATGGACACTCTAGGCCCGTCTTTTGGCATATTTCTCTACTCCAAGCCTTGGTAGTCTTGGTCTGTGATGGGAGGGGTAGCACTGGTATTCTCAAATGCCTTCAGGATTATTCTTTCATTGGTGAATAGCCTGATGAATAGCCTGTGGCTTTATTCTACTTATACTAATCTCCTTATCTTCCTTGGCCACAGCCTTGGTTTTCTCTTTTGAAAATGCTCTTTCATTCTCTACCACAGGGCCAGGCTAAGAATCCTTCAGATTTCCAAGTTCTGTTTCCCTTTTAATTACATTTTCTCTTTAAATTATTTCTTTCTTCTCACACTTTACTATATGCAGTTGAAAGAAGCCATGCAGCATACTGAAGGTTTTGCTGCTTAGATATTTCTTCTGCCAAATATCCTAGCTCATTTCTCTTAAATTCTGCCTTCCACAAAAGCCCATGGGCATGGACATGATTCCACCAATTTTCTTGCCACTTTATAAAACAGATGGTTTTTACTCTAGTTTCCAATACCTTTTCCCTCATTTCTGTCTGAGACCTCATCAGAATTGACTTCACTACCCATTCTTTTGCTAACATTCTGATCATGAACACTTAAGTAATCTCTAAGAAGTTTCAGACATTTCCATCAGTTCTTTTTCTGATCCCTCACCAGAATTGCCTTTAATGCTCTATTTATGGCAATGTAGGCTTTTTCTACCCTGCTCATCCAAACTCTTCCAGTCTCTACACATTACCCAGTTTCAAAGCTGCTTCCACATTTTTAGGTATTTGTTATAGCAACAGCCCCACTTCTCATTACCAATTTTTTGTCTTAGTCCATTTTCGGTGCTGTAACAGAATACCTGAGATTGAGTAATCTATAATGAACAGAAATGTATTGGCTCACAGTTCTGGAGGCTGGAAAGTCCAAAATCAAGGGGCCAGTATCTTTCAAGGGCCTTCTTGCTGTGCCATCCCATGGCAGAAGGCCATGAGATGGGAAAAGCAAGAGCCCACTTCTGGAAGCCCATTTTATAATATAAGGCATTAAACCCACCCATGACAGTGGAGCCCTCATGGCCTAATCACCTGGTAAGGGCCCCACTTTTTAATACTGTTACAGTGCAATTAAATTTTAACATGAGTTTTGGAGGGGAAAAATGTTCAAACCATAAAAGCTATCATGAAGTGCAGAATGTTAAATGGCTAAAACATGGTTAAAACAGGATTAGTTGTAAAATGTAAATTGGAGCCATTTGCTGATTAGCTATTTGCTTTCAGACTACTTGAAGAATATATAAAATATGATGAGGAAAATGGTTCTCTTTTGTTCACTTATGCATTATAAATGCCCATAACAGTGCCTGGTACATGACTGATACCTAATAAGTATTTGATGAATTAAGGGAATTAGGGGGTGAGCAGACAATTACTTATATCTAACTTGGTTGCTTTATAGTCAGTGGCTTAGGGATTGTATGGCAATGGTTTAAATGACTAAATATTCACCAAGAGGTATACTTTAAAAGGGCAAATGCATGTTCTAATGTTGGGTGAGAGGATTTTCATTTAAATTGGTTTAGACATGAAAAAATACTTGTGTTCCTGCTATGTGCCAGGCAAAACCACAAGCCTATAATTTCTAAAAGATCCCATCCAGAATTAGGTTATGGTAATATCTCTGGAAACATCTACAACCAGAGACTGGATAGACTTTTTTGGATGGCTATATCCAAATATGTAACTGACTAGGTGCCAGCTCTTTCTTATTTAAGCCTATTTATCTCTTAATTACAGTGTATTTGCCTAAGAATTATGAGTTAGCTGTTTTAGAAACCTGGTTGGTGTATGTACTCTGACCTCTGTGAGGATATGTATTACAGAAATGAATGTATGGTTGAGCCAAGTTCTCTAGATATCTAAATTCAGACACTGTCAAGAGGAAATGCTAAAATCTAACTTTAGTATCCTTCAACTGTTTTTTGTAGAGGCACCTTGGAAAGTTTGCCCTGAATTAAATAAAAGCCAAAAGGCCTATATTCTACCTCAATGTACAGCAAAGCTGTGCTGGGGTTATGGTGGAATTAATATTGCATAGAGTTCCTCTAATAATTGGCCATTCACTGAATTAATTTTCACCTAGCTGATTCAGCCTGCTGTCTCTTCTGCGTACACTTTAAAGGTCCTGAGCAAGAGTCACCCGAAGTTATATGCAAAAGATTGGGACAAAAAATACCATTGTAGGTTGGCTTCAGCTCTTGTTCAGTTTTCCAAGAGGATAAAGGAGAGCCCTACTTACAGGCATCACTTCCTCCCATCCTTCAGGTATCCAGGATCATGTCCAAAAGACTTAACCTAGACACTCATCTATCCTCTTGGGAATTACTCTAATGGAGAATGGTCATATCAACCATTCTTATTTGTTTACTTTTATCAAAAGTTAAGTTACTTTCTAGAAAGAACCCTAGGTTAAAAACAATAATTATTATATTAAAGTAGATTATTTTAGAGTTCCTTAAATCCTACTGATTGAGGCACTGACAACACCATGGGGCCTTTAGACTCCTAGCTCAGTTTGATGTTCCAAAAAATAGAATAACATTTCACTGGTTTATATTGACCAATCACACAATCTTTACCACCTTGTGATTATCAGTTTGAGATAGACTCACATAAATGCACAACTCCAAAAGTTCTCTTTCTTTATAGCTTTATTTGACAGCAAAATTGATGACACTTTATTCTCTTTGACATTTAGTTATTCTAGTATTGCTGCCAAAGCTGCAGTCTTCAATCTAGATTGCCTTCCTCACACATCTATTCTATCATCCTAGCCAATATTTGTTTGCTTTACTGGCCTTGCTCTTTCCAGACTAAGATTACTCAATCTTTGTTCTCAGTGCAGATTTAGTTAAAAATTCAGCTTAGTTGAGAATATTTAAAATTAACATAAATATTCATAGAGGAGCAATGAACCAGGTAAAGTATTTCCAGTTTATTTGCAAATAACAATAAGTTTTTATGCATCTGTGCTTTAGAGATATAAGAGAAAGGAGATGTTGGGATGAATTGTTACCCAAAATGTATGTGTACAAATGTATGTATACCCACATATGTAGTTACATATTTTGAGAAGTTTTAAAGTCTCTTGTATAAAGAATTATACCAATGAATTTTGAGGATTATTTTATTTTACAGTTTATATCTGCTTGCTGTGGTTTAGGCATTAAAAGACTTGTGAAAATAGACTAAAATATCTCCTCAATTATCAGAAACTCTATCAAAATGTTCCAAAGCCAAGTTGTCAGGGAATCATAAATATTTATTATGTTTCTTCTAACCTTCATAGATAAGTACGTAGGGCTTTGCCAACACATCCAAAGAATTTGGGATATTGCTGCATTCAAAACATGAATGGGCTCATCCATTGAAGATTGCATTTTTTAGTATTTGTTTTAGAAATGGAAAATCTCACTTGGCAACATTTAGGGAGCACACATTTAACAAGCTAATATGCACAAGTAATACTGTTGCAAAGAAAAGTAAAACCCAAATGTTCATACCTTCTTTTAAAATAAGGGTTTTATACAGGATTGTGTATTCTCTTCCCTTGCTGCCCTAACAAAGAGCTGAGCCTAGGGGTACATTACCTATGCTCATTCTTCAGAATCTTTACTGTCCAATTTTTGTTGATGAGTTTATTTTAATTCATTTCAGCAGTTTGGTAGCTGATCTACCTCTAAAATTGTTAAGCCTTTCCTTATGAATAATTCAAACCTTTTCTGGTTATAAAATTGCATCTTTGGCACTCTCCACAGCCAACTGTTTCTTTCAAGTATCAGATTCCAATCTATGAGTTTGTATCATGGGTCTGACATCTGGGGGAAAAATAAAACCCAAGATTTGTTTTAGAAAACCTTTCATTTTCTCTTCACCCGGTACCAGGATTTGCTTTTTATTGTTGTTCATCAGAAAATAAAGTAGTTGATATTATATCCAGATTCTGTATTCTGGGCTTCTTTTTGTAGGCTGAAGTTTAAAAAAAGGACAAAACAGGAACAGAGAGCTGTAAATAAATTACTTAGGATTGAGAACATCTGCAAAATTTGGATGATAATATATTTATATATTTGTCCCATGTAGAGAAAGAACTGCTAATTTTGACAAATAGTATTCTACTGTTTTAAAATGTATTTGGAAAATTAATTTTGCATAGATGAGATACATTTCTTACCTTAGGCACACTTTTTATTTTTAAACATTTTTAAAGATATTATTCAGATGAGCATTGGAACTTAGGTAAAATTTTCAAAATTGATATTTAAGTGGTCCCAATGTCTTTTTTGAATTAGAGCATATATACATCACTGACTTTTAAAAAATGGTGTGCATAAATTGTTCAGTATTTATATATTTTTCACTTGAATGAATACATGTAAAAGTCATTCCTTTTTAAAATAATATATATAATAGTTAAACTTCTATCAGCTTCTTTTAATGTTGGCTTAATGTCTAATTCAGTTTCAATTTACTTAAAAATAAATTTAAAAAGTTTTCAATTGCATACTTCATACATTCTTCTGTTATTCCCATTTAATTCTTGTTTGTCACATAGACCAAGAGTTATCTTTAACCCATGAGGGAGACCAATATTAACTCAGGCTACGAAGGAATTATGGGACAGCATGTTATATAATGGTGCTGTCACTGTTAAACCTGCTAGGGATTGCTGTGTGTAGAATAGTCTTACTTATCTTAATTTTGACGTTAACTGTTCATCAAAATTCCCTACATTTGTGTACCAATGATAATAGGATATGGTTAGTAAAGAGATCCATTCTATACTGTGTTTTATGCTAGAATCAATTGTTTCTGACTATTATTGTAATATACATCTTGTTCAATTCTACCTTTAAAATATAAGATATTCCGATTATGGACAGTGCAAACATATTCCAAGTAGATTTATTAAAGGTAAAGTAAAGCAATTAGGGCCAAAAGATATTTGAAAATACATTGTTTTTATTCTTACTTTGGATAAGGGAATTTTTTGTTTTGTTTTGGATTTTAGCATTTTGGTTACTATTCTATTTGATCCTATTTTTTTTCACTGCTATATGTAGAACAGAACAGATTTACTTTCTCTGTACACAACTCAAATGCTCTTCTTTCCAGCATATCATTCTTAATGAAAGCAAAGCTTTTGTGGCATGTTTGTAGACTGCAGTCAAGAAAATCATCCATGACATTAAGAGGTAATCATTATTGCTGGTCTTCTCTTGAGCCCCTCTAGATTAGTTCCTAATAGTGTTCTACACTGAATACTCCTTTATGACGTACATTATGCTAAAGTAGTATACAGGGGTCCCCAAAGTGTTAATATGTTGTATATGTGTGTATCTATGTTTCGTATGTCAAATAGTACAAAATCTGTTTTCTCCAGTGGAAAATAAAACAAAATGAACAAACCCAAAACAATCCAAAACAAAACAAGCAAATCTTTTTAACATTTTAGTTAGGGAGGAAGAGTCAGGTTTAAGGAGAAATCTGTGTGGTGTTAATTCACAGAGTGTATTGACTCTACTAGTTGGGAAAATAAAAACCACATTTTCAGGAGACTAAATCAGCCAATTGAGGCAGCACTTGGAGTGAGAAAATCAAACAGTTACGTGTGTATAATTTCTATCAGGCAATAAAAATTGAGGCACTTAATTATCTTATTTAGCTTAATTACCTTCACACCAGAATTTTTTTAAAAGTGAAAACATAATTTTACTTCTTATTTCAAATACGTAGTAACATGTTTCGCCTTCTCTCACCATATCTTCTTGTGATAGTATTTTCCAACTCCACCAGTGTCCATAGAGGTGAGGTCAATGATGAAAAGCATGCACGGGTTGTGGAGTTATATTGTGTGGGCATGTGTTGAAGTAGATGTTGTGTGACACTGGTCAAGGTTCACACACTCAGAAAGCCTCAACCTTACTTAGTGTTATCTATAAAAGAGAAAAAAGTTGCATTCCTCTCATGTTTTGTTTTGTATCTCCAAGAATTAACTGGGATAATGTATGTAAAACACTCTAAACTCTTGGACATAAAGCAAATGTGCAATATCTGTGGGCTATTATTGACACCTCTTTATAACATGATTTCAGTGTTGCAAGTCTAAAAGGCTTCTTCTCCATATGTACTTATGTTACATGAACTATTTGTTGCACAAGGAAAAAAGACTAAAATTGTTAAACAGCCTCTACTAGCAACTTTTTTTAAATGTAAGGTTTACTAAATGACAGGAGGACATGCATTATCTGTTTCCTCTGGGCATTAGGAATTAGCTGGAATTCTTGGTAAATTTTCTTATTTGGTTTGAACTATTAATTAAAGTATTAGCTCATTTTGGAAGACAATTTCAAGCATCTGGGATGGTCAAATTAGGAAAACCTTTTTTTTTCCCTAGTTGCTGCCTTTTTTTCTTAATTGTGGTGTTTATTTTGCATCTAGAGAGATATTGCTGGGGGAAGTTCTAAATCCCTCTTCTGCCAATAATTAGATGATTGTAAACAAGATAATTAGTATTTGCTGTCTTTTCTACAGCATTGGAAGCAAAATGAATGTGAAAAATAGAAAGATGCTTCTACTTTTGTGTCCTTCACATCATGTTGCATTTGTGAGAAATTGGAACAACTAATAGTGAATTCAAAAACCAATGCCAAAGAAAACATAATTAAATGGTTTGATACAAAATTTAAGTCAAGGTCTCTGGATGACTTAAATTTGAATCCATTGTTTGATAAAGATACGTTAACTCTATTCTTATCCTCTAAACCTAACCAACATCTACTTGGCCAACTGCCTTCCTTTATTATTATGTTTAATTAACCAGAAAAATCATAAAAATATTCTTTTGATTTTCTTTCAGATAACATAATAATGAGCAATGTACGCCCTCTGCAAAAAGACCTATGGGAGTGAGCAGGCCTAGTGTGACAAAAAAGACATGTTGCAGTCTATTTTGTTACAGGACAAATATGTTTCCAAAAATGGATTTACTCTATTGTTTCTATTTATAAACACAAGATAACAAATAGTTGCATTTTTTGTCCATATCCTTGTAACTGATTTAATTAGTATTTACATCTTATTTATTCTGCTCCCTTCATTCACTTGGATAAAATATATATGTTGAACTTTTACTATGTGGCAGAAATGGGTACTGGGGACTCAGAAATGCAAAGGAAGAAGTTCTCATTCTACAGGTGACTGCTGTCTAGACCAGGAGTCAGATGCTGATTGATTAAATGTTCCACAGGAATACCAGGATAGAGAGAAAGAGAAGCCACAAAGATACCACAGAAAGAAATCTAGGCATCTTCATTCAGGTGAGAGAAAGAGTGGAAGAAGAGAAAACTAATCCAGGTAAAACAATTTCAACACGATGATTTCAAACTATGTATACTACAGAGGAAGTATAACAGCTGGATAAAATGCTGATTGTAAGCTAGATTGCTAGGGAATTATAATAGGGAATTATTTACCAAAATAAAATTTTGAGTTGCAGTTCTAATTTTCTATCATTAATAGCAGGAGTAATTTTATTTCAACATATATTTAATTAATGGCCATTATACATAAGGCACTGGGCCAAGCATTAGGAATATGTGGGAGATAGGAAAGATATGGCTCCAGCTTCCATGAAGCCTATTTATTTATAAAAAAATTTTAAGTTATAATAGCTGCTCTTTATTGAGTGACTACTTTGCTGCTATGGATAGTATCATTAATTATAACAAGTTAGAGGCTTGTGATGTTTAATATTAGGTGTCAACTTGATCGGATGGAAGGATGCCTAGATGGCTGGTAAAGTATTGTTTCTGGATGTTTATGTGAGGGTGTTGCCAGAGGAGATTGAAATTTGAATCAGTGGACTGGGAGATGAAAACCCACCCTCAATGTGGGCAGGCACCATCCAACTGGCTGCCAGCACAGCTAGAATGAAGCAGGAGGAAGAAGGTGGGATACCCTTGCTCACTGAGTCTTCTGGTTTCCTTCTTTTCCCTGGTGTTGGATGGTTCCTTCTGCTCCTACTGCCCTTTGACATCAGATTCAAGGTTCTTTGGCCTCTGGACTTGGGACTTGCACCAGTGCCTTGCCAGGGGCTCTTGGGCCTTTGGCCACAGACTGAAGGCTGCACTGTCAGCTTCCCTGATTTTGAGGCTTTCAGACTTTGACTGAGCCACTACTGGCTTCTCTCTTCCCTAGCTTACAGACAGCCTGTTGTGGGACTTTGCCTTGGAATTATGTGAGCCAATTTTCCCTAATAAACTCTCTTTCATATATACGAATATCCTATTAATTCTGTCCCTCTAGAGAACCCTGACTAATATATGAGATTTGGGTAGGGACCATAAGATCCAAACCATATCAAGGCGTAAAGAAGGAAAGTAAATATAAGAATAAAGCATATACTTGGGATTGTTTTGGGGATTCATTTTCTGAGGATCCTGTTGTCCCTAGTTTTATTGCATTTGTGAGGAAACTGCAGGACAGAGAAGGTCAATGCTGTCCCTAAGGCAACACTGCTAAGGGTAAGTTACTGCAAATGCCCTGCTATTTCCATTACACTATATTATCTTCAGCAGTTTTCAGATAAATCTTAGTATTTATACATTAGGATTTTGAAGCATTCACTAGTTTAAGGTTATAATAGATTTTAAAGCTGAAGGGAACTTTAATAAGCATCTGATCTCTCATTTTCTTCTCATATCCGAGGTCCAATGATGTTAATGAATTGCTCTAGGGTTGGGCAATGGAGTACTTTGACTCTCCAGTAAGAAGCCTTTCTTGCACACCTTACAGTTCATACAAATCCAGTTATTTCAGCCCCAAGATATAAAGATACACTAGTAAGCAAAGCAGACGTCTACTTTGTCATCATGAAACTTAAAGAGTCTAGTTGGAGAGACAAGATCATTCTTGGGGTAAAACAATGTTATGTTTTCTGTGAAACCTACTACCTGACATATTACACTGTAATTAGAGAGAGTAAGACAACCTTTAAGATGTTGCCATGAATATTGTCCTCTGAACCCTACTAATTGCCAGTGACCCTGAGTAACGTCTTTTCTGAGGAGGTCACCTATGTGTTCTCTTTCCATAGAATCCATGTGAAATGACACATTCTTTGTTCCAGTCCCATTTCTTCTTCCAACTACCAACTATGCCCCCCCAGTTTTATATTCAAAGGCTATTAAAAAAGTACTGGGTTTTAGTTGCTTTGATAGTATTAAAGTGTTACTTGAGAAAGTATGTCTCTCTACATATGAAATAGAAAACATGAATTGATTTTCGATTGTTCTCAATATAATGCATGTAACATTGGCCAAGCAAGGACTTTGGATTCAAATTGGTATAAAACTTAAGCCTTTTCAGTATTACTATATTTTTACTAAAGATGAATAAAAGCTTGTGAAATGATTTAAGTATTAAACTCAAGAAAAATAATGTTTTCAATTTAAATTACTTAAACATCTGTCAGAAGATGAGTATTAGGCAGAGGAAAAAAGACAGAGCTAATTGGTGTTTTGCTTTCTTATTTGTCTTACTCTCTCTGATTAGAGTGTAATATGTCAGATAGGTTTCATAGAAAAACATAACATTGTTTTAACCCAAGAATGATCTTGTCTCTTCAACTAGACTCTAAGCTTCATGATGACGAAGTGTATGTCTGCATTGCTTACTAGCGTGTCTTTATATCTAGGGGCTTAAATAACTGTCTATAAGTATTCTTGAAGAAGTAATTTTAGGCCTGTAGAGGACTAGAGAACCAACGTATTTCACATATTTTCTCCATTCATTGCTACACCCACGAGTCTAAGAGGCTCAAGATCAGAAAGATTACCACTGACAAGCTGAAAAGCTCAGTGGCCTATGGATAACACATGTTGAGAGTTAGAATTTGCTGTTGAAGTGTGACATGCTGAGAAATTATTGGAAATATGCAGTTAAGAGTTTCCATCTCAAGGCACCAAATGTTCTACAAGTTGAGTATCCCCTATACTAGATGTTTGGGACCAGAAGAGTTCTGGATTTCATATTATTCTTTGGAATTTAAAATATTTGCATGTACATAATGAGATGTCTTGGGGATGGGATACAAGCCTGAACATGAAATTTATTCATGTTTCATATACACCTTATACACAGTCTGCAGGTAATTTTATACAATATTTTCGATAATATTTGTGCATGAAACAAAGTGCGTGTATATTGAACAAAGAGAAAGCAAAAGTGTCACTATCTCAGCCACCCATGTGGACAATCTGTGATTGTTTGGCATCACCATCATTTCTGACTCTGAATTTACATGCTACTGATAAGCAATTATTTTCTTACACTTATTTACAGATAAGTATATAACAGTAAAAAGTGTGAAATGCCATTAATACAATGAAAAAATTATATGTTTAAGGTCACTAAGCAGCACAGTAGCATCATCAGAATACCTGCATCAGCTGTTAAACAAAAGCAACAACAAACAATGGCATGCATGCCTTCAGTAACCACCTAAGATGCTGTGTTTTGAGTAAAAGGATATTGTACAATGTATTCTTTTTAAGTGAGAAGAAATATTCAAAGCAGTTCAGGGACCAGTAAGTGGGTCCTCTAGGGGCATTCTGCTGAATGGTTTTTTAAAGATGTTTCCTCCAAGATTATCTGCCTCATTTACAATGGTTTTTGTCTTAGAAGTCTCTTTGATTTTATAAACTGACCATGCCTTATTCTGTTAAGAAGGCATGATACTCTACTCTGGTCCTTCAATAAGCCTGTTACACATTTTCACCATGTTGTCTACAGGTGCTTTTCTGCAGTATTAACAATGTCATCTTTATCATTACTATTATCATGATCATTTTATTTAGAACCATTTTGGCTTCTTCACCATCAGTCAATGAATTAACAACTGGAACCTCATTATCAATGTTAAATACTTCTTCAATATCTAATCTAATTCTTTAAGTTTACTGAAGGACTCTAAAGGTATAGTTTTTGCATATGTAAGGTCAGACATCATTTTTTTCTCACTTGACACATGAAATCCTTCAAAGTCACCACCTTGTTCATTGTTAACATTGAACATAATCCCAGGCCAGAGGTTGTGCCAGGCATGCACAACTGTGTCTTTAGTCATGGTCTTCTAAGCATTGGCAACAAAATACATGGCATTCTTCATGCTAAACTCCTTTTGAAAACCTTCCACACCCATGCCTCTGTTCACTGCTACTAGAATACTGTTCTGCAAAGTATTTTTATATTTACTCTTCATTGATCTAAAGATTCCCTGTTTACACGGCTGAATTAATGAAATCACATTTGTGGGAAACTGCATGACATAAACATTATTTTTGATGAGAATTTCACCTGGAGGATGAGCATAAGAGTTGTGAAATAATAACAAATTTTTGTAGTTATTATCCAGTTCATCCTTCTTGCAGTGAGCATGGGCCACTTGTACAAAATGTTTGTGAAACCAATCAGAAAAGATGTTCCTGGTGATCCATGCCCTTTTGTTAGCATAATATTGCAGTGGTAAACAAGATTCATTCCTTGAAAACATTAAGGATGCAAGAGTTTGCCTATCACAGCAAGTTTGCACTTACGTGTGTCTGCTATATCAGCACATCCCAGCACAGTTTAGTTCATCCTTGGCACCCTTGATTTCTGTAGGTGCTGGCTTATCTGCTGTAGCCAGTGTCTTTCTGGGACAATAACACCAAAACAGTGATGTTTCATCAACATTATAGACTTGCTCTGATGTCAGATTTTCATCAGCAATTACCTTTACAAACTCATCAATGAATTTCTCCACTGCTTCATGATCAGCAAATGCCTTATACACACAAATCTTTAAAAATGTTATGCCATGCCTTTTACATTTCTACAACCAGTCTATTGGATATTCACAGTTCCCTTCCATTTTAAGTTCCTTGTGATAGATCTTTGCTTGTTTCAAGAACAGCATACCATTAAATGGCATGTGTTCACTTCAGCACTGATGGATCCATTCTTTCAATACACAATCAAGATCTTCATTTTTAGCTTTATGCACTGTTTTTCTATATTTCATTATCCTCTATTTGTCACTATCAGAACAGAACTTCAGCAGTTTGTCTTTTGATTTCTTCAGGTCACGTATGGTGACCATTTCATCACAATACTCTTCTATAAGACATTTTACACTTACACTGCTGTCCAGATTCTTCAATAGCTTGACTCTCTATGACATAAATAAACATAAATGCTTCTTCTTTTACTTATTACTATTACTCAGAGGGTTATCTGCAGGTCTCTTCACACTTTCAGCAATATCTTTACACCAGTACAACAATATATCCACAGAAAACAGAGAATATGCCAGAAAACACAGTGAATAATGCATGTATGTCTTGGGTCTGTGTGCAGCATCATGGGGAACCTGCTATTGGCATAACTACCTACACATTTGCCATTTTATTGCCCTTCATAGTCATACTTGAGTCAGGGAAGCTGAGTGTTCATGGAAAAGTTATATTGCCATAGGGCCTAGGAGGCATTATTTCCCCTTGAGAGCACTGAGTAAACTGTGTGTTATGTTGTGTCTGAGGTTTGACTGAGACCTTTCACATGAGGTCAGGTGTGGCATTTTCCACTTACAGCACCAAGTTGGTGCTCAAAAAGTTTTGGATTTTGGAACATTGTAGATTTTTAATTTTCAAATAAGGGATGCTCAACCTCTATAGACACTTCAATGTAAATAATTAATGTCAAGATAGCAAAGGGGTTGCTGTTGATGGATAGCTATGCCATGAAAATAACAAGGAAGATGCAAAAGTTTTAAACTTGCTGCAGCAAAACTAAACAGACTGAAAAATCTCTAAATTTGTGTGACAATTCAGATTAGATGTGATCTT
>NW_016827358.1:27506-29255 GCF_001698545.2 Rhinopithecus bieti
ATTAATAGGAGATTTAAAAAATTCCAAAGCCCAGGCCACACCCCAGATCAACTTAAAACAGGAAATTTGAGATAGGGCCTAGGCATCAGTACCTTTTAGAGTTCCCCCGGGGTTTCCAATGTTGCAGCCATAGTTGAGATTCATTATCTTAGAGAGTACCACAAAACTTCACTTTGGCCTGGATAAAATTTATAATAAAAATTTTCCTTTTGCTTCTATCCTGTAGCACTTACTTTTAAGTCTTCCTTTTCTATAAATGTCACATTGCATTGATGTTACTTTTATTTAGTCCATCTCTACTCCAGTAGACTGAAAGTTCCTTAAAGGCAGGGAAGGTTTCTCATTTATCTGTGTGTCTCCGGTGTTTACCGTTATAAATATCTGTCCAGGGAGATAATGAACTGATTTTAAAATGGAGTTAAATATAACCAAGTTTCTGCATCCAGCCATGGTGAAGTGACTGGTAATGAAATAGCCCGCTTAACATAAGAAAAAAAGCTATAAGATTTAACAAAACATATAAAACTTCTGTTTGCAGACATTGGATAATAGGCAAGGCAGGACTGATATAACTGAGAAAAGGCAAACCAACAAAGTGATGGGATTTTTCCAGATTGTAGCATAGGGCTGGAGCCCAGAGCATAAAGATCCTTTGCTGAGCTGGGGAGATAGAGATTGTTGTTAAGGGCTACTGAAGTAACTGGAATATGTGGAGCAGGATATCAGGTAGTAAGACTGCAAAGAGAATTAACTCCAAAAATCTCCTTAGGGGTCTGCTTAAATCTTTGACTGAATAAAAAGATCTACATGTGCAAGGACAGAATTTTCTACATCGTGAAAAGAAGAAGAAAATTGTAACATACAACTAGACAAAATTAATCAATACAAAAAGATGTAGAAATAGTATTAACAGAAAGAGGCATTTAAAAAGCTAATATATTTACTTTTAATAATTTGAAGAAAAAATGTGAACATAAGAATCTCATGGAGAAATGGAAATTACGAAAAAAATATAATTTCTATAAATTTTCCTTATGTATCTAAAATGAAAAATTAATAGTATGGACTCAACAGCAGATTAGAAAGATCAATGTGGAAAAATATATCAATGAACCAAAGAGAGGACAATAGAAACTATCCAAATTAAAGCATTGTGACAAAAAAGATGTTAGAAGATGGGTAGATAGATAGATAGATATGTTTGTGTGTATATACACACAGATGTGTATGTATATATAACAACAATAGCACAAAAGGCATGAAGAAGATAAGTAGAAGTTGATTGGTATAATGTTTTTACATTATATATGAAGTTTTATAGTATTTATTTGTTATGAATATGATAAGTTAAGGATGCACTATAAAACATAGAGCAATAATTGAAAAACAGAAATAGTTACTTAAATAATTAATGATATAGAAAATGAAATACCCCCAAAATTCAATACAAAGTAGAAAAGAAACAAACAGGGAATGCATGGGTCAAATAGGGAATAAATAGCAAAATGGTGGAGTGAATTCCAAGCTTATCGATTATTAAGATAAGTGTAGATTGACTAAAAAGTTCATTAAAGGCCGGGTGCGGTGGCTCAAGCCTGTAATCCCAGCACTTTGGGAGGCCAAGGCGGGCGGATCACAAGGTCAGGAGATCGAGACCATCCTAGCGAACACGGTGAAACCCCGTCTCTACTAAAAATACAAAAAAAATTAGCCGGACTCGGTGGCGGGCACCTGTGGTCCCAGCTACTC
>NW_016827359.1:0-2807 GCF_001698545.2 Rhinopithecus bieti
CCACTCAGTAGGGTGAGACAGAGAATTGCTTGAACCCGCGAGGCAGAGGTTGCAGTGAGCCTAGATCACACCACTGCACTCTAGCCTGGGCGACAGAGCGAGACTCCGTCTCAAAAAAAAAAAAAAAAAAAAGAAGAAAATTCAATAAGAAAAAATCAGGAATAACTTTTGTGTTTTTTTTTTTTTTTTTGAGAGATGGAGTCTAGCTCTGCTGCCCAGGCTGGAGTGCAATGGTGTGATCACGGTTCACTGCAAGCTCTGCCTCCCAGGTTCAGGCCATTCGCCTGCTTCAGCCTCCCAAGTAGCTGGGACCACAGGCGCCTGCCACCACGCCCAGCTAATTTTTTGTATTTTCAGTAGAGACAGGGTTTCACTGTATTAGCCAGGATGGTCTCGATCTCCTGACCTTGTGATCTGCCCACCTCGGCCTCTCTAAGTGCTGGGATTACATGCGTGAGCCACCATGCCTGGCCAACCTTAGGCTTCTTAACAGCCACACTAGAAGCAAAAGGCAATTAAACAAATGCCTTCAGGTCGGGTACGGTGGCTTATGCCTGTAATCCCAGCACTTTGGGAGGCTGAAGCAGGCGGATCACAAGGTCAGGAGATCGAGACCACCCTGGCTAACACGGTGAAACCCCATCTCTACTAGAAATACAAAAATCAGCCGGGCATTGTGGTGGGCGCCTGTAATCCCAGCTACTCAGGAGGCTGAGGCAGGAGAATGGTGTGAAGCGGGAGGCGGAGCTTGCAGTAAGCCGAGATCGTGCCACTGCACTCCACAACAGAGCGAAACTCTGTCTCTAAAATAAAATGAAGAATTCACAGCATGACTCAGTGGTTCACACCTATAATCCCAGCACTTTGGGAGGCCAAGGCAGGTGGATCTCTTGAGCTCAGGATTTCGAAGCCAGACGGGGAAACATGGCAAAATCCCGTCCTAAAAAAAAATACCAAAATTAGCTGGGCACGGTCACATGCACCTGTGGTCCCAGCTACTCAGGAGGCTGAGGTGTGAGTATCGCTGGAGTCCAGGAAGTCAAGGCTGCAGTGAGCCGTGATTGCACTACTGCGCTCCAGCCTGGGTGACAGAGTGAGACCCTGTCTCAAAAATAATAAAATAAAAATAAAGAATTCACATATGGGCCGGGTGTGGTGGCTCATACCAGTAATCCCAGCACTCTGGGAGGCCAAGACAGGAGCACTGCTTGAGCCCAGGAGTTCAAGATCAGCCTGGGGAAAACAGTGAGACCCTGTCTCTACAAAATTTAAAATTAGCTGGGTATGGTGGCACGTACCTAAGGTCCCAGCTAAGGAGGGAGGATTGTTTGAGCCTGGGAGGTCAAGGCTACAGAAGCCTTGGTGGTACCACTACACTCCAGCCTAGCCCCGTCTCAAAAAACTAAGTAAGTAAAAGACAAGAAAGAGCCAGGCGTGATGGCTCACGCCTGAAATCCCAACACTTTGGGAGGCTGAGGCGGGTGGATCACTTGAGGTCAGGAATTCAAGAACTGCCTGGCCAACATGGTGAAATCCCATCTCTACTAAAAATACAAAAATTAGCCAGGCGTGGTGGCACATGCCTGTAGTCCCAGCTACTTGGGAGGTTAACGCTGGAGAATCACTTAAAATCAGGAGGTGGAGGTTGCAATGAGCCAAGATCATGCCACTGCACTCCAGCCTAGACGACAGAGCAAGACTCCACCTCAAAAAAAAAAAAAAGGAAAGAAGAATTCACATCTATCCAATGTTTTAGTTTTGGGAGTATTTTCAAATGTATATTTTACTGAAATAACAACAAAAAAATCTGCAGGTAGTTTGATGACCTATCATTATAATTTCCATTTACAGCTGAGGAAACTGGGATACATGAAGTGACTTTAGCTTATTCTACTGATAAGAGGAACAGAATCCAAGGTCTCTTTGCTCCAAGTGTCCCTCTGCTTCAGGAACCCCTACCATGCTGCACGCACACACACACATCCACACACACACCCCTCTGCTCACACACATACACCCTATGTTCATACATACACACCACCATGCTCACACACACCCCCACTGCGTTCACACTTACACACTGTGCTCACACACACCCCCCATGTTCATACATACACACCACTGTGCTCACACACACACACCCCCACTGTGTTCATACATACACACCACTATGTTCACACACACCCACACACCCCACTGTGTTCATATATATACAACCAGACTCCAGCCTGAGTGACAGAGCAAGACTCTCTGTCTCAAAAAAAAAAAAAAAAAAAAAATTAATGAAATGAAAGCAAAGGCCAGAGAAGCAAAGGGCATCATCTTTGGTCACTTTACCTCCCCTGGTTTTATCATGTGAAATTCAGCCCGGTGGGGAAAGCTCACAGTGATGAAGTTAAAAAAAAAAAAAACCACCACCACGCACTCAAAAGGAAAAGGAATGTGTGGAATTAGATAGTAGATTGTAGTCGCACAAAACAGAGAATACATTAAAAATCACTGCACTGCACTTTAAAATGGAGCATTTGATGTGATGTGACTTACATTTCAATTTTCTTTCTTTTTTTTTTTTTTGAGACGGAGTCTCGCTCTGTCGCCCGGGCTGGAGTGCAGTGGCCAGATCTCAGCTCACTGCAAGCTCTGCCTCCCGGGTTCACGCTATTCTCCTGCCTCAGCCTCCGGAGTAGCTGGGACTACAGGCGCCCGCCACCTCGCCCGGCTAGTTTTTTTGTATTTTTTAGTCGAGACGGGGTTTCTACTAAACCGTGTTAGCCAGGATGGTCTCGATCTCCTGACCTCGTGATCCG
>NW_016827360.1:0-3152 GCF_001698545.2 Rhinopithecus bieti
ATTTTTCAAGACATAAAAGAGACCTACTCTAACATATAGAACGTTAAAAAATAATTCACAAATATCTGTAATGAACAATTCAAGAGTAAAGTTTAAAATTAAACTCCATGTAAGGCCCATTTTAACTACATTTGTGTGACAATAAATACCTCTATTCATCAAAGTAACAACCCAACATTATAACTCTATCAAATATATAACTGAGTAAAAAACAATCCAGATGGAATCAAGGAGGAAACGAAGGAAGGATATTACATGAAAAAAAAAGATATCATTTCTGAAAATAACATATAGGTAGTCCTTAAATATTATGTACAATTACCATCTAATGGATTAACAGGCATAAAATAAACTTCAGTTTTAGAACAAAGTGAAAGTTGTTGAGGGAGGAAGCCAGGTGTGGTGGTTCATGCCTATAATCCTAATGCTTTCGGTGGCTTAAGTGGGAGGATCTCTTGAGGCCAGGGGTTCAAGACCAGCCTGGGCAACATGGTGAGACCCTCTCTCTACAAAAAACAAAATAATAATAATTAAGTTGAGGGAGTATAAGCAAAACTTAAACAAGAGCAGCAAATTTTCCTCAAAGAGACAGTTAACACTTTTATAACTAAATGAGCAAGAGGATGAAGGAGAGTCCAAGACTCTAAAAGCAAGGTTCTTTAACCCACAGGTAATAGATAAAGGGTTTTAATACACAAATGTTGGTTATGTTAAAGGTCTAAAACGTATCCATACTTTGAAAGTGCAATTGATCACTAAATTATATGCCCAGTATAAAATAAAATGACTTCCAACTTTGATAAGGGGAACAAAATATGCAGATGGAAAGAAGGCTGTGGATCAAAACATGGGAAAAGGTCACTACAAAATAAGAGTGCAGAACCAAAGAAAAAACTGAGACAAAGGAATCAAACCTCAAAGATTTCTCTATCTGACAATGAGATCATGACAAACGTTGATAAAAGATGTGTAATGCTTGATGAATTTATGCTGCTTTGATTCACATAATTTATAGACTTTGTATGGTTTAAATTTAAACAAAGGCTTATAAAAGGAGTTTTAATCCTAACTCATTTTGCTGTTGTTTTGAGACAGACTCTCGCTCTGTCACCCAGGCTGGAGTGTAGTGGCACAATCTTGGCTCACTGCAACCTCTGCCTCCAAGATTTAAGCCATTCTCATACCCGAGTAGCTGGGACTAGAGGTGCACACCACCACCCCAGCTAATTTTCTATTTTAGTAGAGACAGGTTTCACCACGTTGGCCAGGCTGTTCTCAAACTACTGGCCTCAAGTGATCCACCTGCCTCAGCCTCCCAAAGTGCTGGGATTACAGGCATGAACACCAAGCCTGGCCCAACTCATTTGTTAATTGAGATAGCACTGTAAGTGGTTCTTTAAAATTTAGAAAGGAGATAGGGTAGAGATTTAGAAGCTAATAATAAAGCATAAATTTAATTTAGTTATGCCAAATGAAAGCGCTAGATTAAAAAAAAGTTTCATGACTAAAAAATATGAGAGCTGAATAAAATATCTGGAAATTACTTGTGTAGCATGGCAATGGCTTCTCTTGTTTTCAACTGATCAAGTCCAAAAGTTAAAGCAAAACGTCGAGCAAGTTCTTTTATGCCACTAAATGTAGAGGATGATCTATCAAAATTATAGCCATTTTCTTGTATCATTTCATTAAAAAGCTGTTTGGAAAGAAAGAAAGCACATTAAAGTTCTTAATACCTGGAGATTAACATCTTTTAAAATATTACATTTTCATTTAAAATACAGGTGTTCAATAAATGAGGTACTGTATTTTATTGTAAAACACTAAAACATGATACAAATGACCAAAAGTGTAGTACTTCGTATATTTAAACTGGAGGTTGTTATCAACATCAGAAACTCTTTAGGTTAGTTTTGGCAGAATGCTATTCTGCTGGTATTAATTGGATATTAACACAGCATATAAAAATATAAAGAAAAAACCCCCAGCAAATTATTAGGCAACCATGCTCTGTTATTTACGTTTAAGTGGTGAATCTTCACATCAAGAACTCTTAACATGAAATAGCGAAAGCTTAAGAATTTTAATCTTCTTTGACAAAGTAATTCTAATTACAGGACTTGAACCAAAAGAAATAATATTTATGCACAATACTACGTACAAAAATGTTTTAGTGCTATTTATAACAGCAAAACTTGTTTAAAAGAAAAAAAAAAACCCTCAGCATAAACAAGGAGACTTTGGTTAAATTGTGGTCCATCTACAAAATGGAATATTATATAGTCGTCAAAATGGATATGCTAATCATCCTGCTTTGGTTAACTATACACTGTGTCAAAACATCACTATGTATACCCCATAAATATGTACAATTATGTGTCAACTTTTTCTTTTTTTTTTTGAGACAGAGTCTCGCTCTACCACCCAGGCTAGAGTGCAGTGGCATGATCTTGGCTCACTACAACCTCCACCTCCCGGGTTCAAGCGATTCTCCTGCCTCAGCCTCCTAAGTAGCTGCCATTACAAGCGTGTGCCACCAAGCCCAGCTAATTTTTGTAGTAGAGACGGGGTTTCACCATATTGGCCAGGCTGCTTTCGAACTCCTGACCTCGTGATCTGCCCACTTCGGCCTCCCGAAGTGCTTGGATTACAGACGTTAGCCACCACACCTGGCCATGTGTCAACTTTTTAAAACGAGGAAGACTTCTGGGTATACACCCAGAGAAAATGAAATCCAAATGTTGAGGAAATATCTGCATTCATAGAAGCAGAGAATAGAAAGGTGGTTGTCAGGGACTGGGGGTTGGGGGAGGCTGAGACTTTGGTCAAAGAGAACAACGTTTCAGTAGGACAAGATAAGTAAGTTCTGAAGATCTATTCTATAGCACGGTGACCATAGTTAAGAGTAATGTACTGTTTTGTTTGTCTAAAAACTGCTAGGACAGTTGGTCTTCAATGTTCTTAACACAAGTAAGTAAGTATGTGATGCAATGTTTATGTTAATTAGCTAAATTTAATCATTTCACAATGCATACATATCAAAACATGCTGTACACCATTAAGTATACAGAATTCTTACTTTTCAATTATACCTTCACAAAAATCTAAAAAAAAAAATAAATGAACCCCTCCTGCTCCAAAAAAAAAAAAAAAAA
>NW_016827360.1:5441-8800 GCF_001698545.2 Rhinopithecus bieti
AAAAAGTCCCAAACATTAAGCCATCTTGTATTTTATTTCAACCATATATTTTTTTAATTCTCACTATAAAACACGCTTTTGTAAGAGAATTTGAAAAGGGAAAAACATTAAAATTAAAATTATAACCATTCATAATTTATTCCAATAGACTAAAATTTTTGTGACGTCAAATAATGATCAGAACAAATGGAACTGAATCACTCCATTTGTTCATATTCTACATTCACCTAGTGAAGTCAGGCTAAACTTGCCTAACATTCATCTACTTCCCTAGCAGGATAGTTTGTTAACAGAATCTGTACATTCAATGTCTGTTAGTTAAGGCTCCTAGATTCCTGAACACTGCCAACCTCAGAATTTCTCCTATCCCTTACAAGGATGATCCCACTTACTTCAAACCCCAAAAATCTGGCTATAAGAGTCCTCCTTTGTACATATATTCTGCTAGACAGGCCCCAGAAACCATTTTGTCTTTTTAAAATAATCTTGTATATTTCTACTCTGATCCATTATGTGAAATCTTGACATTCAATTCTCAAGAAGACAAACTTATTTCCAAATTCACAGTCAGGGAAGCCCCACTGCAGCCTCCAAGTAATGCCAAATAATTGTTTTTACTTATTGGATACTGTAAATAAAACTGGATGAAGCTTTTTATATTTAAAAAAAAAGCTGCATAAAAAAATTTTTCCCTCTGGAGAGATTTTACAAATGAAATTACTTGTAAAAAAAAAAAAAAAACCACTATACCGGGCCGGGCGCAGTGGCTCACTCCTATAATCCCAGCACTTTGGGAGGCCAAGGCAGGTGGATCATCTGAGGTCAGGAGTTCGAGACCAGCTTGGCCAAAATGGTGAAACCCCATCTCTACTAAAAATACAAAAATCAGCTGGGTGTGGTAGCATGCGCCTGTACTCCCAACTCGTTGGGAGGCTGAGGCAGGAGAATCGCTTGAACCCAGGAGGTGGAGGTTGCAGCGAGCCAAGATCACGCCACTGCACTCCAGACTGAGCAACAAGAGTGAAACTCCATCTAAAACAACAACAACAACATTATCCCATGTTAAATGAAGTTAAAATTGTTTATGTTTATTAGCCATTTATAATTCCTCTGGTGAACAGTCTGTGCATATCCTATCAGCTCCAACATAAGGTTCCCAATATCAAAAACTATTTTATGTATAGTAAGAATGTTCTTTCATTTAATTAATTTTTCATCTTGTCTCTGGTAATCTTTGATAACTTCTAGTAAACTAAAACCAAATTTTAAGAGTAAGAATTTAAGACAGACCATCAGAGAAAGTTATATCTCAAATATATGTCCCAAGATGCAACACTATTTGCTTAGAAACCTAAGACAGGCCGGGCGCGGTGGCTCAAGCCTGTAATCCCAGCACTTTGGGAGGCCGAGACGGGCGGATCACGAGGTCAGAAGATCGAGGCCATCCTGGCTAACACGGTGAAACCCCGTCTCTACTAAAAAATACAAAAAAACTAGCCAGGCGAGGTGGCGGGTGCCTGTAGTCCCAGCTACTCGGGAGACTGAGGCAGGAGAATGGCGTGAACCTGGGAGGCGGAGCTTCCAGCCTGGGTGACAGCGCGAGACTCCATCTCAAAAAGAAACCTAAGACATATCATTACACTGAATACATAAAGTAACCTTTTCTTAATAGCTCTGTCACTATAATGGACAATTTCTACATGACATTGTTTCCAATGACAGACATTTTCCCTCTAAAGACTAAACTATCCTATGATATTAAGAGTTTTAAGTCCTGATTTTTATTTTCCTCCACTAACTGCTTGTCAAGAATTAGCCAACTTTTTCTCTTGTGGATATTAAGGAATGCAGAGAAGTACCTAACACACTGGGCCTTTCATTAAGTGTCAGCTGCCATTATTATTATGTATTGTCAATGAAATGCCTCTAGGAGCATTCTCTATTTTACTCTCCCTTTCTAATCTGATGTGGGCTAACAAATACAATATGCAAGGGTCTACAATACCAGATGTTAGGTGAGGATGGAAACTATCATATGCTGCTGGAAGGAGGATAAAATACTACAACCACTTTGACAAGATGCACACACACTATATAATCTAGCAATTCCATTCAGGTATACACTAGAAAAGTAACTACACATGTGCTCAAGGAGCTAAGCACTGAAATATTTGTTGTAACACTATTTTAATTGAGGAAAAAGTAGAAATAACCTAAATGTCTAAAAATAAGAAAATGGATAAACTGTTGTTAACTTGTATCGTATAATATTGAACAGTCAGAATGAATGAATTCTAGCCACATGTCAACACTGTTTTATCTCAGGAATGTAAATTCAAAAAGGAAAATTGCACTGGGTGCAGTGGTGTGTGCCTATAATCCCAGATACTGAGGAGGCTGAGGCAACAGTACTGTTTGAACCCAGGAGGTTGAGGCCAGCCTGGGCAATATAGCAAGATCTCATTTCATATTTTAAAAAGAAGACAAAAGGCAAATTGCAAAAGGTTCAACATAATATCATTTACATGGAAGTTAGCAAGAATAAATGAACTATGTATTTTAACAGATACAAATTCTTAGTAAAATAAAACCGAAATGCAAAGGTTTAATAAACAACAAATTTGGGGTAGCAGTTATCTCTAGGGAAAAGGGGAGGATAACAGGATAAGGGAGGAATACAAATGAGGGCTTCTTTTGTAACTGTGCTTTTATTTCTTTAAAAAGACCTAAAACAAATACAGCTAAATTTGACAAAGACTGATGGAATGGTTATGTAAAAATCTGTTATATTTTCTACTCTTCCATTGGACTAGAATGCACTTCATTTTAAAAGTGAAAATAGTGCCAGGTGCAGTAGCTCACATCTGTAATCCCAGCACATTGAGAAGCCAAGATGAGAGGATTGCTTGAGCCCAGGAGTTGGAAACCACCCTGGGCTACACAGAGAGACCTCGTCTCTACTAAAAATTAAATAAATTAGCCAGGCAGAGTGGCACACACTTGAGTCCCAGCTACTCCAGAGGCTGAGGTGGGAGAATCATTTGTACCTGGGAGATTTAGGCTGCAATGAGCTATATGGAGTCCACACCAGAGCCTGGGTGACACAGTGAGACACACACACACACACACACACACACACACACACAAAGTCCAAGGAGGTAAGATGCTGTGGGTAATTCTAGGAAGCTCCTAGGTAAGTCAAGAGTTTTGGCAAGCATACTCTAATTCAATTCCCCATGGACTAAATGAAGCTAAGGCAGCCCCAAATTAACAAAAGGGTTATGTACCAAAACTTATTTTGTATCAGGTTTTAGAATCCAACTGTGCTTTCTCATAGATGTTTTAGAAGTTTAAAAAAA
>NW_016827361.1:0-1180 GCF_001698545.2 Rhinopithecus bieti
CGTCTCAAAAAAAAAAAAAAAAAAGTCATGAGTCGTGGTAGCATTATTTATAGGTGCTCCAAAGTGGAAATACCTTAACTGTCCAACAGAAGAAAAGATCAATAAATTATGTAATATCTGCTGGATGAGGTGGTGTGCACCTGCAGTCCAAGCTACTCAGGAGGCTGAGGAAGGAGGATTGCTTGAGCCCAGGATTTCAAGGCTGTAGTGAGCTATAATCACGACATTGCACTCCAGCCTGAGTGATAAAGCAAGATCTTGTCTCTTTGCAGTATCCATAACGTGGAATGCTATACTACAATGAGAGTGAACAAATTAGAGCTGCAAGACACAACATGTAGTGTTTAGACCTCCCCAAAAAGCCAAAAAATGCATACAGTATGACTTACTTTTCTAAAACTCAAACACAAAGAATGCACGCATGAGTGGTTAAAGTATAAAAGTCAAGAGATGCCGGGCCTGGTGGCTCATGCCTGTAATCCTAAGGTGAGTGGATCACCTGAGGTCAGGAGTTCGAGATCAGCCTGACCAACATGGAGAAACCCCGTCTCTACTAAAAAATACAAAATTAGTCTGGCATGGCATGGTGGCAGGCGCCTGTAATCCCATCTACTCGGGAGGCTGAGGCAGGAGAATCCCTTGAACCCAGGATGCGGAGGTTGTGGTGAGCCAAGATCACACCATTGCACTCCAGCCTGGGCAACAAGAGTGAGACTCTGTTTCAAAATAAAATAAAATAAAAAAAGTCAAGAGAGGGATTATTTTTAGAGGAAAGATGGGAACTGTGATCAAGAGGGACTCCTGGGGGATTTCCAAGGTGTGGGCGATGTATTTCTTGGTTTGGATGTTGCTGATGTGGGTGCTCACTCTAGAAACACCTGTTAAACCACACATGTAAGTTTTAGACACTTCTCTGTTTTATACTTTGCAATGAAGAAGACTAAAAGAAAACTCTATCAGGTTACACAAAGTTGAATTACAGTAAGAATTCTCAGCCGATGAGGGCAGACTGCAGGCAAGTCTGCTCCTTACATTTGAAGAATCTGGGTAAGATTTCCAGATAAATTGGAGGATGCCCAGTAAATATGAACTTCAGATAAGTAACTTTTTAGTGTGTTTCAAATATTGCATGAAACATGCTAACACTAGAAAAGTTATGCCTTGTTTATTTGAAATTCAA
>NW_016827362.1:0-1112 GCF_001698545.2 Rhinopithecus bieti
GAAAGTATTTTATTTCAGCTTAACAAATGATGAACAAACAAAAGCTGAACAAACACAGAATGCTATATACCATTGTCGAAGGACTTGGCCTTAAGTAATTGATAGTTTGAACCCCTGTTACTAGCAGAGAACTTTTTTATTTAAAAAAAAAAAAGAGTGCATTAAAAATGAATTATTGACATAATATAACACATTATACTTTTAAAATAAAATCTTATTTTAATTGAAAATTGGCACCTTGCCACTAACTAAACTTGACTTCAAAAGCAACAGCTGTGAAAGCATCTTTTTAGTTCTTAATTACTGTAGTACATAAACCAACTTTTTTTTCTCTTCATAAGGCACTTGTCTAGCTGAGGATGAGATCAAAGTACAAGATGTGGGAAAAGAAATTATGGCGAGACCATAAATATGAAATCTAATAAAGTGCCACAAGGAGCCTCAAAGAATAAACTTATACCAGCCTATTTTTTAATTATAAAAAGTCAGATTGTTGAGAATCATGCTGAGCAATTAGAATAAGGTTGAAGACACCTTTTGCTCCAACATGTCTTTTCTTCTAAAAAGTTATTACAAAATTGAGAAGGACGATGATGTAATATGGGCTTAATTCTTCTCTGACTACTAGGGTAGATAAGGCATGGGGGAAAAGTAAGTAAACCAGGGAAGACTTCATTTCAGTTTTCTAGTGGTTGGTTTCGGAATTACCTCATACTCTTCTTAACCTGTTTTATTTAAACTCTGATTCTCAGCTCCAAAATTTTTCTCTAAAGACTTCAGGGACCTCATAAGAAATGTCACAGGGACAAATCAGGAATTTATTATTCTGTTCTGTGTAAGATAAAGTCGCTTTTGAAAATCACTTATTTTCCAATAATGGGAATGGGGCTACTGACGAAGAAAGAAAAAAGAAATATTGTTTATTCTATATAAAGTTTAAGAGGACTATCCTTTGAAGCTTTACATATTTAAAATAGCTTAATGTTCACAAAGAAACTAGAAAATAAGATTATCTATCTATCTATCTATCTATCTATCTATACATATATATCTTTCTCTAGTCTACCTAATCTAACCTTAGGCGCTTTTACAAATGACTGCATTTTTTATTA
>NW_016827363.1:0-1097 GCF_001698545.2 Rhinopithecus bieti
TAAGGTCAGGAGTTTGAAACCAGCCTGACTAACATGGTGAGACCCTGTGTCTACTAAAAATACAAAACTTAGCCGGGTGTGGTGGTGCATGCCTACATTCCCAGCTACTTGGGAGACGGAGGCAGGAGAATCACTTGAACCCGGGAGGCAGAGGTTGCTGTGAGCTGAGATCGCGCCATTACACTCCAGCCTGGGCAACAAGAGCAAAACTCTGTCTCAAACAAACAAACAAAAAACAAACACCATTCACACTGGGAGCTTCTGAGCCTTGAGGTGCCGGGAGATGTCCAACCACTGGTAACTGGTAACATTGCCTGATATATCATGAGAAACCAGGACACAGTTGCTGAACAAGTAAGTGCACAAGCGCGTGCTTAGGAAATAGGGTAAGGAGGTGTGGATCTCAGGAGAGAGATGAGCTCAAAAGAGAAACTGGAATGACTGGAGAGCTGCCAGCATTTGGTGACAATTGGACCTATGGAGAAGGAAGACATCTAAAAAGTGAGAGATGGCTAGGAGTCGTGGTTCACGCCTGTAATCCCAGCACTTTGGGAGGTTCAGGCAGGTGGATCACCTGAGGTCAGGAATTCGAGACCAGCCTGACCAACATGGAGAAACTAAAAATACAAAATTAACCGGGCGTGGTGGCACGTGCCTATAGTCCCAGCTACTAGGGAGGCTGAGCCAGGAGAATCGCTTGAACCCGGGAGGCGGAGGTTGCGGTGAGCCGAGATCGTGCCATTGCACTCCAGCCTGGACAACAAGAAACTCCGTCTCAAACAAAACAAAACAAAACAAAACAAAACAAAAGTGAGAGACAGCCCTTCCCACCCACCCCGCCATCCTTCAAACATCCCTTATTACAGTTTTCTTTCCTTTTTTTCTTTTTTCCTTCCTGTCCTCTCTTTTCTTTTTTTGGGGGGGGACAGGGTCTCACTTTGTCGCCCAGGCTGTAGTGCAATGGTGCAATCACAGCTCACTGAAGCCTTGAATTCCGGATCTCTAGTGATTCTCCTGCCTCAATCTCCTGACTAGATTCTTCAGGTTCCTGCCACCATGCTTGACTATTTTATTGTGTTTTGTTTTGTTTTGTTTTG
>NW_016827364.1:0-796 GCF_001698545.2 Rhinopithecus bieti
ATAAATAAATAGGGATGTGAAGGACCTCTTCAAGGAGAATTACAAACCACTGCTCAAGGAAATAAGAGGGGACACAAAAAAATGGAAAAGCATTCCATGCTCATGGATAGGAAGATGGCCATATTGTCAAAAGGGATTTACAGATTCAATGCTATCGCCATCAAGCTATCACTGACTTTCTTCACAAAATTAGAAAAATCTACTTTAAATTTCATATGGAACCAAAAAATAGCCCGTACAGCCAAGACAATCCTAAGCAAAAAGAACAAAGCTGGAGGCATCCCACTACCTGAGTTCAAACTATGCTACAAGGCTACAGTAACAAAAAGTGTGGTACTAGTACCAAAACAGACATATAGACCAATGGAACAGAACAAAGGCCTCAGAAATAATACCACACATCTACAGCCATCTGATCTTTGATAAATCTGATGAAAACAAGCAATGGGGAAAAGATTCCCTATTTAATAAATGGTGTTTGGAAAACTGGCTAGCCATACGCAGAAAACTGAAACTGGACCCCTCCCTTACACCTTATGCAAAAACTAACTCAAGATGGATTAAAGTCTTAAATGTAAGACCTAAAACCATAAAAACCCTAGAAGAGAACTTAGGCAATACCATTCACGACACAGGGATAGGCAAAGACTTCCTTACTAAAACACTAAAAGCAATGGCAAAAAAAAAGCCAAAATTGACAAATGGCATCTAATCAAACTAAAGAGCTTCTGCACATTAAAAGAAACTATCACTAGAGTGAACAGGCAACCTACAGAACGGGAGAAAATTTTGCAAG
>NW_016827365.1:0-1179 GCF_001698545.2 Rhinopithecus bieti
ATCTGCATAATTTGGTCATATAAAGTTTTTACTTTAGTCTTTGGTTATAGTTTCTATTAATTTGTTCTGTTATCTTATTATAGACTTACAAAATTAGCATAATACTTTGTTTTACTTTTATGATACAGATATCCAGAGAGAAAGAGAGAACAGACTAAATAAAAGGATATGCATTAAAAATAAGAAAAAAATGGAAAATATCTTAAAATGTTGTCCTTAGACATGTTTACTGCAATAAAATGAAACAAAAGAAAAAACAGCATTAAAATGTTGTCAGATGTCACTTATGTTTAAGACGCAAAATACTCTCTCAAGTATATATATATTCAAAAAATATAGCTGTATAAAATGTCACCAGAATTTACTTATATTGAAGCCAAACAAAGACAAATTTAAAAGAATGCAAGACTACTAAAAAGTTCATATAATTTATACTAGTTAATTTATTTTTCTAAGTACCATATACAGATTCCAAAGCACACACTAAGGTCAAAAGGCATCCTGACAATAAAATATACAGAATTAAAACACACAGCAATCTTATCATGATAAAGAGAAAAATGGAAGAGTAATATGTAGAAATAAAATGTTAATTTTCTTGTTATATCACGGGAACAGAAAACCAAACACCGCCTGTTCTCACTCATAATTGGGAGTTGAACAATGAGAACACATGGACACAGGATGGGAAACAACACATAGCAGGGCCTGTCAGGGGGTGGAAGACAAGGAGATGGAGAGCATTGGGACAAATATCTAATGCATGTTGGGCTTAAAACCTAGATGACAGGTTGATAGGTGCAGCAAACCACCATGGCACAAGCATATGATGTAACAAACATGCACGTTCTGCACATGTATCCTGGAACTTAAAGTAAAAAATAAAAATTTGTTATATGACAATAAAAGATGTTGCTTAAATCTTGATGTTGATAATTAGAAAAACTTTTTTAAAAAATAAAACAGAGACTAAATTCATTTCTGAAAATTTCTTAAAAGGTAGAAATATTACATGGTTTGTAGAGTGAAAATAAAAAAAAAAATAGAAAGCTTGGATATCATGAACAGAAAGTATTTCCAGCTAAGCTCTTCTCTATTAAGAGCAAAAGTTTAGAAATCGGTTCAAAAAATAAAATATGATTGTAGGAGTGTATAAGATGTAAAAAAGAAAATTTCAAA
>NW_016827366.1:0-3230 GCF_001698545.2 Rhinopithecus bieti
CTGGGGTGGGAGTGAGTGGTTGGTCAAGATTGCCTTTTGCGTGTTCATAAAGGGGTTTAGTGATAATGGCAAAATTTGCTATCCATAATCAGAAATATCCCACTAATCCGAGGAAAGAAAGTAAGTCCCTTTTTGTTTTGGGAAATGGGATTTGTTGAATGCCTTGCTTTTGTGACAGTGGAATTTCTTGGGTATTTGGAGTTATGATTAGTCCTAAATATGAAACTTTTGGGGAGATCAGTTGGGTCTTCCCTTTTGATACCTGGTACCTGCATTCAGCCAAAAAATTTAAAAGCCTGGTGGTGTGTTGAATGCAATGTTCTAAAGAGGGGCTGCAAAGAAGTAAGTTGCCCATATATTGAAGCAAAATGCTAGGCTATAGAGATAGCTGGCAAAGATCCAATTGAAGTACCTGACTGAAATAGTGAGGGATGTCCCTAAACCCCTGAGGGAGGACAGTCCATGTGAGTTGTTGGGAGCAGCCTGTGTCAGGGTTAGTCCAAGTGAAAGCAAAAAGGTTTTGAGTGGAGGGATAGTTTAAAAAAAAAAAAAAAGGCATCTTTGAGGTTTAATACAGAGAAATGGCTAGTGTTGGGAGGAATTCGTGGTAGGAGGGTGAAGGGGTTTGGGACAACAGGATAAACAGGAACAACAGCAGAGCTGATTTGTTGCAAATCCTGAACCAGTCTATAGGAGCCATCCGGTTTTTTAATTGGGAGAATCGGAGGTATTGTGGGGAGAACGGGTGGGGATTAAAATATTGGCAGCCAAAAGTCAGCAGATGATGGGTTTGAGTTCCCGCAATCCACTAGGGTTGAGGGGGTATTGTGGGACCACTATATGGCACTTAGGATCCTTCAGTGAAATTTGAATTGGAGAATAGTGGGTAGCTATTATGAGGGAGTTAGTGTTTCATACCATGGAATTTACATGGCAAAGGAATTTGGGGTTTAAGTCTATTTGATGTTGAGTGTCTGAGGAGGGGTTCTGTTATTGATGTAATAACAAATAAGGGTGGCTTTGGTGTAGGGCTGATAAATGGATGATTCTCCCTAATTTCTGTAGGATGTCCCTTCCTAGTAAAGGAAGGATGACCAAGAAAGAGTGAGTGAAGGTGACACCCTGAAATGAGCAGTATAGCGGTGGCGTTTTGTGTGGGGTTTTTTTGTGTGCCCTTCATGGCAACAACAGAAATGGATGAGTGTTTTCATGGGCCTTGATACTCAGTTAACATCGAAAGACTCGCCCCGGTATCCAAAAGAAAGGAAATAATCTTACCGGACACCGTCCTAATTACCCTGGGTTCCGTGGACTCACTAGGCGTGGAGGCGAAGGATCCCGGTCACCCTCAGTCTTCTGTTGTCAGCACCAGCAGTGAAGAGATTTCCTCCTATGATGATCAGGGGGCTTTATTATGAGCTGCACCCAAACGGGGAGGGTGTCCCTGTTGGGGGCAGTCCACTTTCCAGTGTCCCCAAAGACCACAAGCTGGACACGGTCTGGTGGAGGTCCGGTAGTTAGGACAAGCCTTTGCCCAGTGTCCAGAGTTGCCACATTGGAAACAGACTCCCAGAGGCGTCGGGGAGTTTTATTTGGGGTCATTGGGAGGCTTTTGTGTAACTGACTTTTGGATAGCAGAGGCGAGCATCTGGGTTTTAATGAGAGATGTTTGTCTTTTGAATTTTTTGTTCCTCCTCTCTGTTGTTAAAGACACGGAAGGCTACATTTGGGAGGTCCTGCCAGGATGTCTGGGGACCCTCCTTTAAGTTTTGCAATGTTTTCCAGATATCTGGGGCAGACTGGGAAACAAATTGGAGGTGGAGAAAAGTTTGACCTTCTCTAGATTCTGGGTCCAAATTGGTATATTTTAGCATAGCTTCAGTGAGGCGTGATAAGAAAAGGGCAGGATTTTCTTGGGGGTCTTGTGTAATTTCTCTGTTTCTCATAATTAACTGCCTTATGGGCATTTTTGTCCATACCCACAAGGAGACAGAAAATCATGTGGTCTCTTCATCTGATGCCATTGTCTCCCTGTTGGTAAGTCCAATCTGAGTCTCTATGGGGGACTGCATCATTAGCCACTGGATTTTGTATAGGGACTTGATTATGGAGTTCATCTGCGTGGGCTTCAGCTGAATGTCAGATGAGCTCTTTTTCATCAGGAGTGAGGGTGGAGGTTAGAATTATATAAAAGTCGTGCCAAGTTAAATGAAAGGATTGAGTTATGTGCAGGAATTTCCTGTGATAATGAGATGGATTTTCAGAGAAAGATCCCAGATGCTGTTCAATTTGCAGCAGATTAGACATGGAGAAAGGAACATGAACGCAAGTAATGCCTTTAACTCTAGCCACTTCCCGGAGAGGGAGAATGGCAGAGGTGGTTTGACTGGATGGAGTAGTTTTTGAATGGGTTACAGGTGGAGAAGGAGGAGGGGCAGGGTTAGGGGCTGCCGGGGTGGAGGGTTCGGACAGGCGAGGAGCAGGTGCAGGGGGTTGAGAATATGGAGGGGGTTCATTTGCAGGGTCAAAAGGAGCTTCAGAGGAAGAGGTTCCAGGGAAAGGAGAGACCTGGGGAGGGTTTTCACTAAGAAGAAGAATTTCATGAGGGGTGAAAGCTTGACATAGGGAGGGTCGGGATCTAAGGTAGAAAAAAGCCTGAATATAGAGAATCTCTTGCCATTTGCCATTCCTGGTTATAAAGTTGTCAAGATCCCTGAGAATTTGAAAGTTAAAGGTGCCATTTTTGGGCCATCGTCTGTTGTTATTTAATCTGTATTGGGGCCAAGCCGTGTTGCAGGAGAAAATTAGATACTTTGGCTTTAGGGTCCCCTGTAAGCCAAGTTTGGTAAGGTTGTGAAGGAGACAGCCCAGTGGGGAGGACATAGGAATGTAGGATTGTTTGGCACCCATGTGGACTGGTAAGAGGAAACCGAGGGTGTCTGTTTTGTTTTAGGCATCCCTAGACAAAAGACAGAGACCCAGAATCTTCTTTCCAAAAGGGGATGGTTAAGCTAAGAAGAAACTGGGCTTCCCCAAGATTTCCTCTAGCTTAGTCCTGTTGGTCCTCTGAGGACCTGGATGGCAGGTTGGACTTTTTCTGGTACTGGGAGAAAGCCAGGAGAAGGCAGATCTTACCAGTCAGCTGAATTAGTGTCCGATGTTGGATGTTCCGGTTGGAATCAGCAAGGGGCCTCCCAGACTGGAGCCACACAAGGGAGAGAGAAAGAGAG
>NW_016827366.1:6174-7989 GCF_001698545.2 Rhinopithecus bieti
ACCATGCCTGGCTAATTTTTGTATTTTTAGTAGAGACAGGGTTTCACCATGTTGGCCAGGCTGGTCTCAAACTCCTGACCTCAAGTGATCCTCCTGCCTCAGCCTCCCAAAGTGCTGGGATTACAGGTGGGAGCCACCACTCACTGCCTTTTTAACTGTTAATTTAGAAATAATAAGCCAGGTGTGGTGGCTCACGCCTGTAATCCCAGCACTTTGGGAGGCCAAGGCAGGTGGATCACGAGCTCTGGAGATAGAGACCATCCTGGCTAACACAGTGAAACCCCGTCTCTACTAAAAATACAAAAAATTAGCTGTGCGTGGTGGCAGGCGCCTGTATTCCCAGCTACTCGGGAAGCTGAGGCAGGAGAATGGCGTGAACCCGGGAGGCAGAGCTTGCAGCGAGCCAAGATCACGCCACTGCACTCCAACCTGGGAGACAGAGCGAGAGTAAATTTAAAAAAAAAAAAAGAAATAATGATACATTCTGTTGAAGTTGGAAAAAAAAAAGTACAAAGGTTCTGTGAATAATTTACGCAATTTTTGCATAACTATAGTATAATATCAAAAGGAGGAAATTGATACTGGTACAATCCACCAATTTAATTCAAATTTCTTCAGTTTTACAAGCACTAATTTGTGTGTGTGTGTGTGTGTGTGTGTGTGTACTGCTATGCAATTGCACCACACACATATACACACACAAATAATTCGTTACATGAATCACATGCGTAGATTCATGTAACAACCACTACCATTGAGATTCAGAATCATTCCCTCAGCACAAAGAGCTGCTGCTAGCCTTTCATAGCCCCTTTTCCCCATCCCTGTCTCCTTGACAACCACTAATCCCTTCTCCATTTTTGTAATTGTGTTATTTCAAGAATGGTACATAAATGGAATCACACAGTACAAAACCTTTGAAATTGGCTTTTTTTCACTCAGCATAATTCTTTTGAGATCCAACTAAGCTGTTGCATTTATCATATGGAGGTACCACCATTTGTTTAACCATTCACTCACTGAGCAACATCTGGGCTAATTCCAGTTTTTGGCTGTTATGGATAAAGCTGCTAAAGCCATTCATTGTACAGGTTTCTGCATGAACGTAAATGTTCATTTTTCTGGGATAGATGCCCAGGAATGTAATATTGGGTCATATGGTAGTTGCATGTTTAGTTTTATAAGAAACTGTCAAAATATTTTCTGCCAGTCTGTAGCTTGTCTTTTCACTCTCTTCAAAGAGTCTCTCTGAGCGCAAAAATTTTTGGTTTTGAAGCCCAATTAATCACATTTTCTTTTTATGGACTGTGATTTTGCATCATGTATGACACTTCGTCAGGCCTGAGGTCATGAGGATTTTTTAGGCTGGGAGTGGTGACTCACGCCTGGAATCTCAACACTTTGGGGGTCCGAGGCAAAAGGATGGCTTGAGCTCAGGAGTTTGAGATCAGCCTGGGCAACATAGTAAGACTCTGTCTCTATAAAAAGTACCAAAGGCTGGGCGCGGTGGCTCACGCCTGTAATCCAAGCACTTTGGGAGGCCGAGGAGTGTGGATCATGAGGTCAGGAGATCGAGACCATCCTGGCTAATGCGATGAAACCCCGTCTCTACTAAAAATACAAAAAAATAAAAAATTAAAGTACCAAAAAATGAGCTGCGCATGGTGATCCATGTACACCTGTAGTCCCAGCTACTGGGGAGACTGAGGTGGGAGGATCGCCTGAGCCAGGGAGGTTGAGGTTGCAGTGAGCCAAGATTGTGCCAATGCACTCCAGCCTGGGTGACAGAGCGAGGTCCTGTTTCAAAATAAATAA
>NW_016827366.1:12348-15399 GCF_001698545.2 Rhinopithecus bieti
GTGCGATCTCGGCTCATTGCAACCTCCGCCTCCTGGGTTCAAGTAATTCTCCTGCCTCGGCCTCCCAAGTAGCTGGGATTACAGGTACGTACCACCATGCCAGGCTAATTTTTGTATTTTTAGCAGAGACAGGGTTTCGCCATGTTGGTCAGACTGGTCTCGAACTCCTGACCTCAGGTGATCTGGCCTTCTTGGTCTTCCAAAGTGCTGGGATTACAGGCATGAGCCACCACACTCAACCTGATGGTGAAGACTTTTAAAGGTGCCGGATTCGGCCGGGCGCGGTGGCTCAAGCCTGTAATCCCAGCACTTTGGGAGGCCGAGACGGGCGGATCACGAGGTCAGGAGATCGAGACCATCCTGGCTAAAACGGTGAAACCCCGTCTCTACTAAAATACAAAAAACTAGCCGGGCGAGGTGGCGGGCACCTGTAGTCCCAGCTACTTGGGAGGCTGAGGCAGGAGAATGGTGTGAACCCGGGAGGCGGAGCTTGCAGTGAGCTGAGATCTGGCCACTGCACTCCAGCCTGGATCCAGGAAAAGGCAGAGAAAGGGAGGGGACATGGATGCATTCGTGAAGATTCTCTACAGATGCACATTTTCCCCACTTCAGACAGCTCTGCTAGGCCGCTGCTGTCAAGATGGCCAAGCGGCAGCCATTTCAAAATATGTCAAAGAAATGTATTCTGGGGTAAAATATTTTCATTTTTTTCATAGGCAACCTGTTGGTCTTTGTTATATACATAGCAAGTTTGTTGTCAAGCCCTTTTGTATCATCATATGTTGTATATCAATTCTTTTTTTTTTTTTTTTGAGATGGAGTTTCACTCTGGTATCCAGGCTGGAGTGCAGTGGCACGATCTCGGCTCACTGCAACCTCTACCTCCTGGGTTCAAGTGATTCTCCTGCCTCAGCCTCCCGAGTGGCTGGGATTACAGGCATGGGCCACCACGCCCAGCTAATTTTGTATGTTTAATAGAGACGGGGTTTCGCCATGCTGGTCAAGCTGGTCTCGAACTCCTGACCTCAGGTGATCTGCCCACCTCAGCCTCCCAAAGTGCTGGGATTACAAGCATGAGCCACCACACCCGACCCATATGTATCAATTCTGACGTTTACCTTTCTTCCCCTTGTGAAAGGAAACTAAAAACGCAGGACCCCAATTCACTCTTCCAAAAGGAAAAAATTAAGATGAAAGCTGAGTCATGCAACTAGCTGTCGTTCCTTTTGTTCCTAAGTCAATAGCTACAGATAGAAGGTTAAATATCTGTAGGGGTAGCTACTCTGTGCTCCCTTATCTAATGTAAAGTGATTTACTGAGATGAATACATAATTGACTCTTCCACTGCCTGTTCCTTTCCTCTTGCAGCATGTGGATGACCCATACCCTCCTCCCTCTTTTCTCTCCAGTCCGCTTTTCCCCTTTAAATATTGAAGCCCTCAAAATCGTCTTTGGAGAAAGGCACAGATGTGTCTCCTGGGCATTGTCCTTAACCTTGGCAAGTAAAAAAAAAAAATTTTTTTTTTTTAATTGAGACGGAATCTTGCTCTGTCACCCAGGCCAGAGTGCAGTGGCACAATCTCGGCTCACTGCAACCTCCACCTCCCAGGTTCAAGCGATTCTCGTGCCAGCAGATAGCTAGGGAGTAAGACTCGAGAAATGACATAGTGCTGAGCCCTGTGGGTTTTCTTACATATCCAAGACCAGGTGCTGGAGAAACCAGCAACCCAGAACATCAAGCAGTGCAGACAAAAAAGACCCAGGAAAGCCTGGCGGGCACGGTGGTGCGCACTTGTAGTCCCAGCTATCCAGGAGGCTGAGGCGGAAGGTTCGCTTCAGCCTAGGAGTTCAAATCCTACATGGGCAACATAGTGAGACCCCCATCTCTAAACAAACAAAGACCCAGAGACCCAGGGAAACCTCTTCGCCTTAACCAAAGGACCAGGTAAAGAAGGGGCAACCTCGTAAAAGGATGTAAACCAAAAAGTATCTCAGACAGGTCTCAATCAGTTTCGAAGCTTACTTTGCCAAGGTTGGAAAAAAAATCATGTACATTTAAAGTAATTAGTAATATATGTTTTTTATTTTTTTATTGAGACAGAATCTTGTTCTGTTACCCAGGCTGGAGTGCAGTGACGCAATCTCAGCTCACTGCAACCTCTGCCTCCTGGGTTCAAGTGATTCTCCCGCCTCAGCCTCCTAAGTAGCTGGGATTACAGGCATGCCCACCACACTCGGCTAATTTTTGTATTTTTAGTAGAGACGGGGTTTCCCCACATTGACCAGGCTGGTCTTGAACTCCTGACCTCAGGTGATCCACCGGCCTCAGCCTCCCACAGTGATGGGATTACAGGCGTGAGCCACTGCGCCTGGCCAAAAGTATCCCAGACAGGGCTCAATCAATTTCGAAGTTTACTTTGCCAAGGTTGGCCAGGCATGATTGTTCATGCCTGTAATCCCAGCACTTTGGGAGGCCGAGGCGGGCAGATTACCTGAGGTCAGGAGCTCAAGACCAGCCTGGCCAACATGGTGAAATACCCTCTCTACTAAAAATACAAAATTAGCCTGGTGAGGTGGCGCACACATGTAATCCCAGAGACTCTGAAGGCTGAGGCAGGAGAATCCCATGAACCTAGGAGGCGGAGGTTACAGTGAGCCGACATTGCACCACTGCACTCCAGCCTGGGCGACAGAACGAGATTCCATCTCAAAAAAACAAACAAACAAAAAAATGTGCATGCTAAGTAATTAGTAATATGTTTAGGCTTGTGTCTGCCATTTAATTTTATTTTTATTGTAAATTGGCAAATTATAATTGTATTTGTCTATGGGGTTCAAAGTGATATTAGGATATATGTATACAACATGGAATGATTAAATCAATCTAATTAACATATTCATCACTTCAAATACTTGTCATTTCTTGTGATGAGAAATTTGAAATTCACTCTGTTAGCAATTTTAAAATATATAATATGCTATCATTAATTACAGCAATCATACTATGCAAAAGGTGTTAAAAAAAACTTTTTCCTGTCTAACTGAAACTGT
>NW_016827366.1:19550-22962 GCF_001698545.2 Rhinopithecus bieti
ATTAGTTTTAACTTTTTTTTTTTTTTTTTTTTAGATGGAGTTTCACTCTTGTTGCCCAGGCTGGAGTGCAATGGCACAATCTCAGCTTACCACAACCTCCGCCTCCCAGGTTCAAGTGATTCTCTTGCCTCAGCCTCCCGAGTAACTGGGATTACAGGCTTGCGCTACCACACCTGGCTAATTTTGTATTTTTAGTAGAGACAGGGTTTCACCATGCTGGCCAGGCTGGTCTCAAACTTCTGACCTCAGGTGATCTTTTTACCACAGCTTCCAGTCTGCATAATTGTCAGTCCCTGGCATTCAAAAAGCCCATTAGGCCTGACCTGCCCAAGTGTGATGGCACTCTGTATATCCCGTTGGATTTTTTATTCAGAGCACTGCCATCTCTATGAGGTTTTTTGTTTAATACAATGATCTTCTCCCCACCCCTCCTCCGTCTTATGTTATTTTACTGATACCTCATGGTTGGGCGGAGGAAGCCAGATGGACTCCTGCTTGTGTCCTATCCCGCGGCTGCTGTTTTAATTGTAGCATTCCTCCATTGAGAACATCTCATATAATCTGGAGAAGGTGGGCATAGTGGCTCATGCCTGTAATCCCAACACTTTGGGAAGCTGGGGTGGGAGAATTGCTTGAATCCAAGAGTTTGACACCAGCCTGGGCAACATAGCAAGACTATGTTTGTACAACAAATACAAAAATTAACTGGGCATGATGGTGCACACCTGTAGTCCCAGCTACTTGGGAGGCTTGGCAGGATTGCTTGAGCCTGGGAGGTAGAGGCTGCAGTGAGCCATGATTGTGCACTGCACTCTAGCCTGAGCAACAGAGTGAGACCCTGTCTGAAAAAAAAAAGAAAAAAAGAAAAAAAGAAAACCAGGAGCAGTATTACACATCTATTATTACAGTACTTTATTTATTTATTTATTTTTCTGGAGACTGAGTCTTGCTCTGTTGCCCAGGCTAGAATGCAGTGGAGCAATCTTGGCTCACGGCAACCTCTGCCTCCTGGGTTCAAGTGATTCTCCTGCCTCAGCCTCCCAAGTAGCTGGGATTACAGGCATGCACCACCAAGGGCTAATTTTTTTTTGTATTTCAGTAGAGACGGGTTTCAACATGTTGGCCAGGCTGGTCTTGAACTCCTGACCTCAGGTGATCTGCCTGCCTTGGCCTCCCAAAGTGCTGGGATTACAGGCTTGAGCCACCGCACCCAGACTATTGCAGTACTTTTAGCAGCATCAGTGCAAACCATTCTCCCCTGATTCTTCCCTTGGGGTGGGCTGTCCCCATGCACAGTGGCCTGCCAGCACCTAAAAGGGGCCATATGCACACTGTGTTTACTGGAGTTGTACGCAAGCTCACTTGAGGCATTCTTCCCTTACCAGCTGAAAGGTCAGTACCAGTTAAACTCCGCCTCTTAGTGCGCATGCTTGAGTCAATTTGCCCAACTCCTGGGATCTTATCAGAAAGCTGCTGATCTCCAGTTTCAGGTGTTTTCTATTTATTGGGAGACCACCTTTCCCTGGTGCCAACCTCAACCAATTACCATTTTAGAAAAACAGTTTAACAACCACCTGACCGTCACCTGATGGTCGCCTGACATTCCTGGGGTGGGGAGTGGGGTTCTCCTGCCCTGCTCGTGTCTGCCTGACTACCTACTGTAACAGTATCAACCATAGTGAGGCACCCTTGAGAACCTGAGAGGGTGTCACAGGTTCGATGTGGTCAATCTATTAGGAGCAGGTGGGGGCCAATGCCTAGTGTAATTGGGACTCTGTAACCACAAGACTAATGGACTGATGGTCTGGCATCCGAATCAGAAATGTAGAGTTCTCTACTTTGTAACAAACAGCAATTTTTCCCCCTCTTGGCTTCCAGAGAGCTGAGTATTTTGAATCCACCCCTGCAGATTCAGTATAAGAAACTTTACTTGGCAAGCAGGACTCTGGATTTTGTTGGGGTTGACCAGCTACCCCTGCTGGTGGCGGCGAGACAACACCTTAGTTGGGGCTGTTGAGGCTAAGGGTTTTTTTTTGTTTTGTTTTTGTTTTTTTGAGATGGAGTCTCATTCTGTCACCTAGGCTGGAGCGCAGTGGCGCAATCTCGGCTCATTGCAACCTCCACCCCTTGGGTTCAAGTGATTCTCCTGTCTCAGCCTCCTGAGTAGCTGTGATTACAGGCACCCATCATCATGCCCGGCTAATTTTTTGGTACGTTTAGTGGAAACGGGGTTTTGCCATGATGGCCAGGCTGTTCTCGAACTCCTGACCTCAAGTGATCCACCTGCCTCATCCTCCCAAAGTGCTAGGATTACAGGCGTGAGCCACTACGCCCAGCCACGACTAATGCTTTTGAATTGCCACCCAACAGAACATCAGCTATGTAGTGAAAGCTCCGGACATCAGAGGGTAGAGGCACTTGCACTGAGAACTCACCCACTGGTGACAAATGGTAGTAGAGTTTTCCCTGTGAGGGCTTTTTACGTGTGGCAGTGCCCTGAAAAGAGAAAAAAAGCATGTGTGATCAGACCTGGGCGGCGGTGAGGGGCGTGGTGGGGGATGGACGGTGTCTCCTCATTGCCCTTAACTTGGCTTGCAGAACTCCTCTGTCTTCTCTCCAAAAAGACATTGTGACCTTACTTGGCTTCACATTGGATGCCAATTTGTCAAGCGGCCAAGCAGTTGTTAAGCAGCAGCACAGTAAAGCTGGCTTGTCACATTTCTATAGATTCAGCTGGTAAGGAGACAACAAACTCATTTTTATTTATTTTTATTTATTTATTTTTTCAGACAGTCTTGCTCTGTCACCCAGGCACGAGTTCGGTAGCACAATCACGGCTCACTGCAGCCTCGACCTTCCAGGCTCAAGCGATCCTCCCACCTCAGCCTCCCGAGTAGCTGGGACTACTGGTATGTGCCACCATGCCTGACAATTCTATTTTTTTATTTTTTTATTTTTATTTTTTTTTTGAGACGGGGTCTCGCTCTGTCGCCCAGGCTGAAGTGCAGTGGCGCGATCTCGGCTCACTGCAAGCTCCGCCTCCCGGGTTTACGCCATTCTCCTGCCTCAGCCTCCCGAGTAGCTGGGACTACAGGCGCCTGCCATCTCGCCCGGCTGGTTTTGTAGTTTTAATAGAGACAGGGTTTCACCGTGTAGGCCAGGATGGTCTCGATCTCCTGACCCCGTGATCCACCCGTCTCGGCCTCCCAAAGTGCTGGGATTACAGGCTTGAGCCACTGCGCCCGGCCAATTTTTATTTTTTGTAGAGATGGGGTCTTGCTATGCTGCTTCAGCTGGTCTTGAATTCCTGGACTTAAGCATTCCTCCTGTCTCAGTGCTGGGATTACAGGCGTGAGCCACAGCGCCCGGCTTAAATGGGCAAATCTTAAATTTAGCTGCTTAAAGGAAAAAC
>NW_016827367.1:0-13996 GCF_001698545.2 Rhinopithecus bieti
TGGAAGGAAGCTTAAAGAATATCTTCCCAAGAAAACATTCCAACATCAGTATTTAAGGATAAAACACTGGAAGCACTTCTTTTAAAGAATCTAGACCACTGGAAAAGAAATCTAACATCACTATTCACAGACAACATAATTATACAAAAAATGCAAAAAAATCATTATTACTGCTGATTCTTACTATGTCTACATGCTCACAATTGTAGGATGAACCTTTATATATCACTAAGGAAAAACATTGCCAAGTAAATTGATATACTGGAGTTCGTTCAGATTTATTCACACAGTTTTTAAAAATCATACACCACTCTTATGCATACATAGAAAGAAAAGTAACATCCAAAGGAAATTGGCTCAGGGTATTGATAAAGTTTCTTTGAATTCAGTGCTACTCTCACTCACTTGTCTATTCACTTCTCTTCAAAGTCCTTATCTTTCTAACTAATAGAGTCATCTTCATAACAATAGTGCTGATGATGAAGCGTACTAAATTATCATCTCTGGAATAATCTTTCAAGTCAAAGACATCTACTTTGCAAGTTTTGATGCCTGCATTTTACTATTTGACAAAAGTCTGCTTTATCTTTTCCCCTGAACTGAACCACACCAATATATGGTAAGAAGTTGCTCTCCAAAATTAGAAAATATGTAATAAATATTTTACAACATATTTATACTCAACATATGACAATTAACCTCTGACTGAACCAAGGACCAATCAAACCTGCTTCTGGCTGTTTCCTTCGGCCAGGCACAGTGGCTCATGCCTGTAATTCCAGCACTTTGGGAGGCGGAGACAGGTAGATCACGAGGTCTGGTATTCGAAACCAGCCTGGTGAAACCCTGTCTCTACTAAAAATATATAAAATACATATAATTAGCCAGGTGTGGTGGTGCACGCCTGCAATCCTAGCCACTCAGGAAGCTGACGCAGAAGAACTGCTTGAATCCGGGAGGCAGACGTTGCAGTGAGCTGAGATCACAGCACTGTACTCCAGCCTGGGCGACAGAGCGAGACTCCTCTAAATAAATAAACAACTAAATAAAAATTTGCTTCAATATATCCAAAGGAAATTTATCTTATTTACAGTTACACTGTTTGGCATATATCAGCAATGTGATCAGTGCCAAAAATGGATGCAATTCATTTGGAGTGATGACAAAATGAACAACTTATAAATTGGAAAACTGATAATAGGACTCTATTCATGGTAAAATACATTCTGATTTTAGAAGTGCTATGAAGATTTATACATCTCAAAATCTATGAAATATGATCATATGATTTTCAGCAACATTGCTGAAAGTCAGTAAGATTTACATTATAAATTACAACAACTGCTAACTAAGTACATCTTTTTGAAACTGTTATTCATAATGGCAACAAAAGTTACACAACCTCTTGACATCTTGGTATAGTTATCCAAAATTTTCCAAGATCTCTATAAAAACCAATACTATATATTGTAGGTATAGTATGTTAGTACAACCCCAATGGAAATCAGTAAAAAGATTTCCCAAAGAACTATGTTTATCACAGTTATTCACCATAGCAAAGATATAGAAACAAACTATGTGTCTATCAATGAATGAATGGAGAAAGAAAATGTGGCACAGCTGGTGGTCATGACTCAGGTCTGTAATCTCAAGAATTTTGCACGCTGAGACAGGAGGATCACCTGGGCCCAAGAGTTCAAGACCAGCTTGCGTAACATACTGAAACCCTGTCTCTACCAAAAAATAAATTTAAAAAAAAAAAAAGGAAAATTTACCTAGGAATGGTGGTGCACACCTGTAGCCGCAGCTACTGGGGAGGCTGAGGTGGAAGGATCATGTGAACCTGGGAAGTCAAGGCTGCAGTGAACCATGATCAGGCACTGTACTCCACCCCGGATGACAGGAGTGCGACCCTGTCTCAAAAAACAAAACAAACAAACAAACAAAAATAAATATACCTGGCACTAAAGCCTAGGTAACAGGAGTAAGGCCCTGTCTCAAAAAAAAAAAAAAAAAAAAAAAAAAGGAAAGAAAAATTAGCCAGGCATGCTGGCTCACACCAGTAAACCCAACAATTTGGGAGGCCAAGGTGGGAAGATCGCTTCAGCTCAGGAGTTCAAGACCAGCCTGAGCAATATAGTGAGACCCCTATCTCTACAAAAAAAATACAAAAATTAGGCCCAGGCACAGTGGCTCATACCTGTAATTCCAGCACTTTGGGAGGCTGACACGGCCTGGTCATTTGAGGCCAAGAGTTCAAGACCAGCCTTGCCAACATGGTGAAAACTGGTCTCTACCAAAAATACAAAAATTAGCTGAGCATGGTGAGGTGCACCTGTAGTCCCAGCTATTTGGGAGGCTGAGGCATGAGAATTGTTTGAACCTAAGAGGGAGAGGTTGCAATGAGCTGAGATTGTGACACTGTACTCTAGCCTGGGTAAAAGTGAGACCCTGTCTCAAAAAAGAAAAAAAAAAAAAATTAGCCAGTCATGATGAGTGTCCTACACTCCCTGCTACAAAGGAGGCTGAGGTGGGAGGATCACTTAAGTTCAGGAATTCAAGACCAGCCTGAGCAACATAGTGAAACCCCATCTCTACAAAAATATATAAAAATTATCTGGACATGGTGGTGTGCACTTGTACTCTAAGCTACACATGAGGCTGAGGTGGTAGGATCACTTGAACCCAGGAATTCAAGGCTGCAGTGAGCTATGATCATGCCACAGGACTCCAGACTGTGCAACACAGTGGGACTCTGTCTCAAAAAAACATATATATATAGTGGCATATATACACAACAGAATACGACTCAGCTATAAAAAGAAAAAGAAATCATGTCTTTTGCAGCAACATGGGTGGAACTGAAGGCTATTATCTTAAGTGAAATACAACAGGTACAGAAAAACAAATGCTGTATTATCTCGTAAGTGGGATCTAACTAATGTCTACACATGGACTTGACACTAGAGACTCAGAAGGGTCTTGTGAGTTGGGAGGGGGTCTTGTGGAAGGGAGTTGGATAATGAGAGGTAACTTAATGGGTATAGTGTATGTTACTTAGGAGATGGCTACTCTACCATCTCTATGTATGTAACAAATGTATCCAGGTATACACCATGCAATCTGTGTATGTAGTTGTACTCCATAAATTCACAAACACACACACATTTTGTGTATATATGGACAGTGGACTTAGATGGCTAAATTCAAAACCTACTCCAGCACTTAATCATATAATATATAAAATGTCACGGCCTATAGACTTTCTTATCAGAAATACGGTACAGAGCTGGGGAAGGTGGCTCACTCACACATGTAATCCTAGCACTTTGAAATGCAGAGATGGGAGGATCACTGGAACCTAGGAGTTCAAAGCCTGCCTGGGCAACACAGTGAGTCCCCATTTCCATAAAAAATAAAAAACTAGCTGGGTGTACATAGTGGTTTGCACCTGTAGCTCCAACTACTTGGGAGGCTGAAGTTAAGAGGATCACTTGAGCCCAGAAGTCCAAGGGTAAGCCATAATCATGCATCAGTGCACTCCAGCCTGGTAACAGAGAAGACCCTCTCTCAAATTTAAAAAAAAAAAAAAAAAGGTATAAAATATTTTACCTCAGGGAGTGATAATTAGATTAAATGGGCTAATATATTTAGAAACCTCAAAAACAGTGCTAGTGGCCGGACGCGGTGGCCCACGCCTGTAATTCCAGCACTTTTGGAGACCAAGGCAGGCGGATCACCTGAGGTCAGGAATTCAAGACCAGCCTGGCCAACATGGTAAAACCCCGTCTCTACTAAAAATACAAAAATTAGCCAGGCATGATGGCAGGTGCCTGTAATCCCAGCTACTTCAGAGACCAGGGCAGAAGAATCGTTTGAACCCAGAAGGCTGCAATGACCCGAAATCGGGCCACTGCACTCCAGCCTGGGTGACAAAGCGAGATTCCATCTCAAAAAAAAAAAGAAAAAGAAAGAAAAGAACAGTGGTGGCACACAAGAAGTACTTATGATTAGGTACTAGATTCACCATGTGTGTTTCTTTGTGTATGTATGTATTCTATAAATGTGATATATATACAAAACTTAAAGTTTTACCATGAATTTTTTTTTTTTTTGGGATGGAGTCTCTCTGTCACCAAGACTGGAGTGCAGTGACACGATTTCAGCTCACTGAAACCTCTCTGCATACCAGGTTCAAACAATTCTCATGCCTCAGCCTCTCCCATAGCTGAGATTACAGGCACCTGCCACCACATCTGGCTAATTTTTTTTGTATTTTTAGCAGAGACTGTATTTTACCATGTTAGTCAGGCTGGTCTCAAACTCCAGACCTCTGGGGACCTGCCAGCCTCAGCCTTCCAAACTGCTGGGATTACAGGCGTGAGCCACTGTGCCCGGCCTATGAAAACTGAAAACCCTAAAATGAGTAGAAGAAAACAACTAAAACAATCAGGAGGCTGAGGATCACTTGAGCCTGGGAAGTGGAGACTGAAGTGAGTTTAGATAGGGCCACTACACTACAGCCCAGTGACAGAGCAAGACTCCATCTCAATTTTTAAAAAAGAAAAGAAAGCTAAAACAATTCTAAATAAAATATACATATTAACATTTGATCATAAAGTCAGTTTTAAAACACAGCAAACAGAAGCAAATAAAACACTGAAAACAAAATAGGGAAACTAAAAATGCATAAATACTTAAAAGAATCTGATATACTACACAAATTGCATTACATATCAATGGAGAGAAAAGCTAAATGAAATAAATCCATACAAAAAAAGATAAATTGCAATCCAGTAAAAAATACAAAAGATATCCAGAAGGATTCATGCCCTATATATTTTTATAAAACACAAAACTTTAAATCAGTTTTAAAACAAATAGAAGACAGCATCTTTATGCCCTATTTAGTAGGAAAATTATTGCAGACACAAAAATTACAACCTATATATGAAAACACTAAAAAGATTACCTCAAAACTGCATCCTACTCAACAAAATATACCCAAAAGAACATTAAAAGAAGCCCCAAGCCAGGCATGGTGGCTCACACATGTAGTTCCAACAGTCTGGGAGGCCAAGGCAGGAAGACTGCTTCAGCCCAGGAGTTCAAGACCAGGCTGGACAACATGGCAAGACTGTGTCTATGAAAAATAAAAAAAAGTTAACCAGTGTGGTGGAGTGCACCCGGGCCCAGCTATTCAGGAGGCTAAGGCAAAGGGTTTGCTTGAACACACGAGGTCAAGGCTACAATGAGTTGTGACCACTCCACCACAATCCAGCATAGGAAACAGAGATACACACACACACACACACACACACACACACACACACACACACAGAGTTTATATTGGGGGAGGGTGGGCAAGTGGGGAAGCTCAACCTCATTAGAAATATGACAAATGCAAAATTAAAACAACTGGATATTATTTCATCTCCAAAACCCTGAAAGAAATTAAACTGTCAACCTTTGGTGCCAGGTATGGTGGCTCACGGCTGTAAACCCAGCATTTTGTGAGGCCAAGACGGACAGATCACCTGAAGTCAAGAATTCGAGACCAGACTGGCCTGCATAACAAAACCCTGCTTCTACTAAATAAATAAATAAATAAATAAGCCAAGTGTGGTGGCACATGCCTGTAGTCCCAGCTATTCTGGAGGCTGATGTACAAGAATTGCTTGAATCCAGGAGGCAAAGGTTGCAGTGAGCCACGATTGCACCACTGCACTTCAGCCTGGGCAACAGCACAAGACTCCCTCTCAAAAAAAAAAAAAAGGTAATGACATGGAGAAACACTCTGACAGAAAACTTAGTATCAACTAGATACAACCAATGTGGAAAGAATTTGGCAATTCCAGCACAGCTGCCAATGCACATGCACTTCAGATTACCAATTCCACTTAAACCCAAGAGAAGTTAATCATGTACAAAGATGTTCACAGCCACATCGTTTCAAAATTAGAAAAGACTGAAAACCTAATCGGTCCCAGTAATGAATAAACAGACCACAGTATATTTATAAACTAAAATAGGATATAAATTCAGATTAATGATTTCCCAAATTTGTTCACCTTAGGACTCCTTCACAATTAAAAAATTTAAGAGTTCTAAAAGAAGCTTTTGTTTAAGCAGGTTTTATTATCAAACATTACCATTTTAGAAAGGTAGCGCTCTACTAATTTTAGGAAAGTTTATGTTTTTGTTCTTAAACTAATAAACCCATTAAAATATTAAGTAAATAACACTATCAACCAAGGACTTCCAACTTACAATTTTATGTTAATCTTTTTTAATACCTGGCTTAAACGAAAACAGATGGATTCCTCTATCTGCATTCTACAATCAACTTTCTTGAAACATCTGAAATCTGAAAACTGGCGGAGAGGGCCTACATTTCTAGGATATATAAGAGTAAAAAAGGTAAAATTACTTTTGGTATTTTTTTAAAAATTGTTTTCCTCCTCACAAGACTATCTGAAAGGTGCCAAGTTCCCTATAGGGTTTCCCTAAGACCACTTGCTAACCTAAAACATTACGATCCACAGTAGACATGAAAGAAACTCAACTCACTGTTGAGTGATAAAAAATACACAAATGACACTACTCTACTGATAACTTCCCTAAACGTTATAACACATACGAGGAAACTAGTCTGGGGAAAAGGGAGCAGGATTGAGAAGCACACTGAAGGCAGCTCTTTAAAATGACCTTCAGCAATTTCCGTTTCTTTAAAATTAAAAAAAAAAAATGAACTAAGTTTTAGAAAGACTGTAACATTATGTTATACAAACCTGGTTACAGGATGAGTTCTGTATTCACTTACTAGACATAGAAAGATTTTTAAATAATTACCTTTTAATAATGTAACTGTTAATTTTTTAAGTCATTGACATAGATTCCTTTGTGCCTCTTCCTAGATTCTTGGCCATCATCTAGATTAAAAATTCCCTCTTTCAATAAAGCAAATTTGGATTAAGAAATCTAGATTACTCTCTTTATTACATTTATATAGCTAACAAGAGAGCCATAATTTAATATTAAAATACTGTGTTTAAAACCAATTTAATAAGAAAAGAATGGGCTGTCAGTCAAGGTAGATGGTGAAAGCAATGGTAGAAACATGTTCCTGAGAATCCTGTTTTCATCTGCTGCCTTCAAAAAATGAACACTGTATGCCTCAATACTTACACAATTCAAGAACACTATTTGGCTCCTTAATTTCAATTGGAGGGCCATTCAACTCCATATAAATTTCTGCATTAAATTATTCAAATGATTTTTTTTGAAATAATGTTTATCAGCCAGATGATGCTGTTAGCGGAACAAATCAAGATAAGAAACTACCTACTATAATTAAGGGCTTCAAAAGTTAGGGATGAAAACAAAAGTATAAACCTACATTTAGAATACAATAGGTTAAATGTTAATTAAAGATATCTCCACTGCTCTAAGTGACAAGCATGAAAGAAAGCCTGGTAAAACGATAGTGTCTGGAAAAGGAAGAAAGCAAAAAGGAATTATTTTAGGGACTCCAGGGCAAAAGAGGTTCAATGCACATTACTGGGCACCTACTATGTGCCAGATAAATTTGGTTTCAGCAATATTGAATATGGACTGTTAATAACAGGTCAGGATGGAGGTGTTCAGTAAGTAACTGTAAACGCTAGATGAGAAATTTGATGAGTGAGAATAAGAGACAGTGATGCCACGGAAGGAGTTTGGAGAAAACAAGTAATTAATCTCAAGTTAAATTCCACATTTAGGTTAGGAAAATGACCAGAGCAGGCAAAGAAAGCACAGAGAGTTTCTGAAATGCAGTACACTTTCAGGTGACACACCAATTACCTGCTGTGGAACAGTTTCACACGTTGAAAAATACCAGATTTAGAAGTGGGAAGCATAGAAATAAAAGTACTTGTGAAACTAAAGAGAAGACAGATAAGATTTTTGTAAAATAAGCATACCTATGAATATTTATAGAAAGGGGCAGGCAGAGAGTAGGGAAAGGGTAAGCAGAGAAAATGAACTTTGAAAGCAGCACTACTCCCAACAAAAGAAAGTGAAGGAAGAACTAAAGCAGAAGTATGAAATGAATGAGATCAAACATTTGCATCATATGATCATCTATCTTTCTCAATTCACTAACAAAATAACATGCTGGCATTGAAGAATTTAAGAATCTAAAAAAGTGTGCAATTGCCAGAATGCACAAAAGCAACAATTCAAAGCATAGAAATTAGTGACAATACAAATGTAAACAGAGTCAGTTATTTATATATATATATATGAGCACTGTATGCTTTTAAAAAAAAGGTTAAGGGGCATCTATTTGAAAATACACATAAATTAAAACTAACAACTCATTTATCCAAGATAATTGGCTAGCAGAAGTCCAGCACAGTGGTTCACGCCTGTAATCCCAGAACTTTAGGAAGCCAAGGCGGGTGAATCATCTGAGGTCTGGAGGTCGAGACCAGCCTGGCCAACATGGTGAAACCCCATTTCTACTAAAACTACAAAAATTAAAAATTAGCTGGGTATGGTGGCACACACCTGTAGTTCCAGCTAATTCGAAGGCTGAGGCAGGAGAATCGCTTGAACCCAGAAGGCAGAGGTTGCAGTGAGCTGAGATAGCAACAATGCACTCGAGCCTGGGTGTCAGAACAAGACTGTCTCCAACAAAGGCTAAACAGATCGTCAAGGTCTATTTCTATAAGGCAAAAAAGTTTTTATACTTAACAATTTCCTTATAAATCCTTTAAAACCATGCACTTGCCTGTCTTCTTTTTGCACATCCATTGCTGACGTACTGGAACTTCTACAACTGCTGTACTGTACAAGATACAATTCTATCTTCTTTACAGCTCTTCGGTTGTCAAGATACAAAGCAACTACCTCTACAGTTTATGTTGGCCCTTAGCAAGTCAACAACTAGATTGCATTAAAAATTTGCTTTGACTGCGGGCGCGGTGGCTCACGCCTGTAATCCCAGTACTTCGGGAGACCGAGATGGGCGGATCACGACGTCAGCAGATCGAGACCATCCTGACTAACACGGTGAAACCCCGTTTCTACTAAACATACAAAAAAATTAGCCGGGGGTGGTGGCGGGCTCCTGTAGTCCCAGCTACTGGGGAGGCTGAGGCAGGAGAATGGCGTGAATCCGGGAGGCAGAGCTTGTACTGAGCCGAGATCGCGCCACTGCACCCCAGTCTGGGCGACAGAGCCATTCTCTGTCTCAAAAAAAAATTTTTTTTTTTTGCTTTGACTACCTCCTGCAATACACTGCCACACTTTTGTAAATCATCAATCTCCAGTTTCCTTCAGACTTCTTTGAATCATCAGCGCTCTGATAATGCTGCAGTCTGGGAAAACTAAAAACCTGCCTTTTATAAATTGTAAAAGTCTAGGAAACAAGTGCTGTACATTTTCTCTGAAACTACCGCATCTAGGACCCTCACATACAAAGTGAACTGCCAATTTTAAAGCTTGCTCACCTGAAGACTACTTTCATCAGAGGATTACCTTCACCAAGAAGGGCAAAGTTTGCAACAGGCATCTGAAGGCTACTGCATTTCTGACAACTGGTTTTTTTTGTTGTTGTTGTTGTTGTTGTTGTTGAGACAGAGTCTCGCTCTGTCGCCCAGGCTGGAGTGCAGTGACGCGATCTCGGCTCACTGCAAGCTCTGCCTCCCGGGTTCACGCCATTCTCCTGCCTCAGCCTCCCAAGTAGCTGGGACTACAGGCGCCCGCCACCACGTCCTGCTAATTTTTTGTATTTTTAGTAGAGACGAGGGTTTCACCGTCTTGGCCAGGATGGTTTCGATCTCCTGACCTCGTGATCCCCCCGCCTCGGCCTCCCAAAGTGCTGGGATTACAGGCGTGAGTCACTGCACCCGGCCAAAAACCGGCTACATTCTTGATCATCTATCCGGTAACGGAAACACCTACCAATTTACTACTAGCTCTCAATGCTTCTCAACTTTGAAACTTTTCTAACAGCTACAGCCAGAGCTCAGCATAAACTCAGGTGTGCCACGAACGCATTTCAGAATCTACCTTTTACAGCCTAAATTTGTATCCCTTTCCTATCTATATTATACACTCCAGCCAAACCGTAAATATTTGCCGTTTTCTACAGACATTTCGTTCTTGTAACGACCTCTCCTACTCCTATCCTACCTAAGAAAATCCTACTCATCCCTCAGTAACCCTAGCTAAACCCCATCTACTTCAGGAATCCTTTCCCAATTTTGCAACGTGAAACCTCGCCTTCCTGTGAAATGCCCGCAGCAAACTTTTTGCAGTCACGTTCTGCATTAAGCGCCTTTTAAATCTTTCTTAGTACCTAGCACTGTCCAACGCTCCCGCTACTGTGCTCCAATTTGCCAGCAAAGTTGTACAAAATGCTAACAAAAGTCTTTTGAAGATGAAACTGTGTAAGAAATTTCAAATAAAATCTCAATGTCATCATGGGTATATGAACCTACAAGTAATGTATTAATTGTCCTTCAAAGAGAAAAATACCTCTTCTGCCTATTTTCCATCTCTTACTAAAAAAAAAAAGTATCCAGACTAAAAAGCTCGTTTAAATACAACTCATCAAAAGTTTTCCACATAAATGGGAGAAGTCGCCTTGAAATTTTATTCCTCTGCCCTCGTGCTATATAATTTGTACTGTATTGTCTATCGAACGAGTGTCTAACAACTTTTTTAATAATAAATTCCACTTATATTTTTCAGATCCTCGAGGCGGCAATGATGGTTGCAAAATAAGCGCATGGGAGGTCCCCGAACAGCCACATAATGACTTTAATAAGGAGAAAATAAAATTTCCTGGAATTTATGTGCTCTCGTGAGCCCCGGTGCCCTAAGTGCCACCTGCCGACTCCAGTGCTATAGACTCTGGGAAAGACACAGAGGAGTGAGCGCTGCGACCCCGGCACCCGAACAGACGTCTGTGGTATGTCAGCTAAAGCGTAGCCGACACTGCCTCCAGCCATGGACCGGCTGGGAGGAGAAGGCCGAGAGGTGGCGCTGCTGCAGGAGATGGAATGTAAGCGCGCGCATGGCGACAAAGGCAAAGGCCGCCAAGGGAACGAGCACGCCCCGTAGCGCAGACACGCCGTCGCGCCGGAATCTGGGCGGCCGCCGCCGCCGCCGCCGCCCTTTTCCCCATCCCCAGCTCAAGGATCATAACGGAATTTTTTCCAGATACCGCCTTCAAAATGGCGGCTCCGCCTCCCGACAACACTTTCAACACACCCCAGCAGCAGGCGCCTACCATCCGCCATCTTGCCCCCGTCCCTCCTCCCCTTCGCGGACATTTACATAGCGAAAATAGGCCCAGCCGGCCTCCGGCCTTCACCTCACGCCTGCAGCCTTCCCCTCCTCGCCAGGCCTCGCCCCCGTGCCGCGCCTTGGGTCTGCAGTGGTTCGACCCCAGGTCCACCAACCGCCTTCCGGACAAACAGGCGACCTTTTCCCACCCCTGCCCGCTTACGTAGCGCACCTCCGCATCCTCTCAGGGCGGCCGAATTATCCCCAGGCCTAACTGCAGCCTCCTCGGGGCCTGTTCGGCGCCAAGCGCCACTCCGGCCGGCCTAGCGCGGGAGGGCGCCCTACGGGACGCCGACCAGGCCACGAGCAGATTATTGCGCGCACACTAGGCCCCGCGGCCGCGGGGGCACGCGGGACTCACCCGACGGACTTGCAGGCCGCGGGCGACAGCGGCGGGTGCTGCAGGCCGGCCTTTCTCTGGAGCACTGGGCCGGGCTCCGGCTGGTGGGGCGGGCGGAGGGAGGGAGGAGGGGCCGAGCTCGGAGCTGACAAAAAGCGGCCCAGCTCCCCGGCACGGGCCCGCCGTCAGCACGTCACGTCACCGCCCGGGAGAGAGACCCAGGAAAATGCGGGATAGTAGTTGGGCCCCCTCCGCCCGGTGGCCCTCCCGGGTCGCCGCCTGTCACGCCCCGAGACTGGGGAGTCCAGTGACCTCACTGCAGTGGGGTCTCCGGCAGCCGGAGTTTCCGTCACAACGTTCTTTTCCTCCGCGCTCCCGCCCGCCGTCACCACTACTCGCGCGCCACCGCCTCAGTCGGTGGCGTACAGGCAAGCGGCCCTGCACCGGGCCAGGCCACCCCCTGCCATCCCCGGTGGACCTCGGATTCGTAATCTCCCACACCCTGCCCCAGGCCTCCCCGAGACCTATTGCCTCTCGGCGCCAGTCCTAGCCAAGGCGACAGCTCTCATTGTTTGCATGTCCTTAGACCCCCCGCAACCAGTAAATGTGGTTTCTTTATTCCTAGGGTTGAGGAGGAAAGCAGATATAGAGCTACATATACAGACAGCATCACCCGCTGTCTCCTGCGTTCGATTTAAAAATTAAAAGAAAAAAGTAAATGGACTTACCAGTGTCAGTGTGCAGGCAAGAGGAGGGGAGGATTGTCGTAAATCAATTACTAAGCCATTTGAATTTTTTTATTTTAACGTAGGTATTTTGACCAAAGTTTGTAATGTCTAGTATACGTTCTCTATTGCAATGTCTCATCTTTTGGCATCCTTGAAATGTCAGTTTTGTGTAATTTTCTCATAGACGATGAATTATGCACATTCTTTAATAAGTGTAAACTAACAATTGGTTTGGGGATTGTTTTCTTACAAAATTATCCTCTTAAAGTTTAAAAAACCTTTAGAGACTGAGAGGAAAATGCATTTGATTAAACAGGTAGTACTGATGAACTCCAAAAGCGTGTATGTGTGTTTTCATTACTTTTTTATGCGCTCTAACTTCCTATTAAACTTGGGACCCAGACTGTGTTTGAAAGTTGCTACTAAAAAGTTAAATATGCCTATCGCAGTGGCTCACCTCTGAGCGCTTTGGGAGGCCAAGGCTGGAGTATCGCTTGAGGCCAGAAGATACAGGCCAACAGCTGTGATCAAGCCACTGCACTGCAGCCTGCGGGCCAGAGCCAGTAACCTCTAAATGTAGAGGTTAAGTATTTCAGTTTTCTAGCATACTTATTTTTAAAACTCATAGAAACCATCTTGTCCTTACCTTACACCTAAAAATCATAAAATGCTTTACAAAAGAAAAACCAATGGTACATAGTTGGTATAATGAGATTAGGGGCTGGGTAGCAATTCTCTTTTCAAACCATTGGTTTGACCTTTTTTCTCAAGTGGTTACATTTTATTTCAAAAATGATAAATGAGAGGCAGCTCACCCCTGTAATTCCAAAACACTTTGGAAGGCTGAGATAAAATCAGCTTGTGCTCAACTGAGAGTTGGAGACAAGCCTGGAAAACAGGGAGATCCATCTGTACAAAAAAAGCTGAAAAGAGCTGGATGTGTTGGTACACGCCTGTAGTCCCAGCTGTGGGGAGGCTTAAGCCCAGTTGGGCTATGATTGTGACACCACACTCCAGCCTTTATGACAGAGCAAGATCCTATATTTAAATAAATAAATGAATGTAAGTCTTGTTTGAGAAAATTTCATCAAGTTAAGACAATGTATTTTGTAGAAAGAAAAGTATTTTTACAATGTCTTTCAGTGAAGAACTAGCCTAATTTCATACATAATTAACGTAATTTCAAAATACTGATAAAGTTCAAGTTTTTAGAGATGGTACCTGGGTCTGCCACCCAGGCTGGAGTGCAGTAGCCGCTTCACAGTTCACTCCGCCTTGAACTCTCCAGTCCAGTGTAACAGCCATGGCCTCCCAAAGCACTGGGATTACAGCTGTAAATCAAGTATTTCCCAAAGGCCTTCATTTAATGCTATGATATGTCAAGAATGGGATCTCATGTCATCCATTCAACTGTAAGCAGCATGGTCAGAACACAAAAAACAAGGTAAACATTGTTAATACTTCTATGCTAATCAAAAATCCCATTATTATCAAAAATTACCAATATATAAAGCACTTCAGAAAGAACAGCTAAGGAATATAAAGGAAAAAAAGATGTTTCCTAATCTAAAAGATCAGAGGTAGTTTA
>NW_016827367.1:15059-17282 GCF_001698545.2 Rhinopithecus bieti
TGTCTCAAAAGCTTTATGGAACCAAAATTTAAAGACATTGTATCTAAAAAAATCTCAAAAAGTTTTATAGAACTAAGTGTATTAGGCTGCTATGGCGGCCATGAGAAAATACCACACTGAGTGGTTTTACCAACAGAAATTCATTTTTTCACAATTTCAGAAGCCCCAAGTCCAAGGTCAAAGTATTGACCGGTTTGATTTATTCCAAGGCCTTTCTACTTGACTTTTAGTGATGGCAGCCTTATCACTGTCTTCACCTGATCTTCACTCTGTGTCTATGTCTGACTCTCTTGTAAGGACCCTAGTATTGGATTAGAGATCACCCATATGACCTCATTTTACCTTAATTACCTCTCTGCAAATGCAGGCACAGTTGGAGGTACTTGGAGTTATAATTTGGGGAAGGACACATTTCAGCCCAGAATACCCTCTGGTCACTCAAATGCATCTTATTTCTCACATGCAAAATACATCATTACTAGGGTGTGTCAAAAAATGTGATCCAGTTTGAAGAGGCTTGTACTGACTAATAATGAATATCATAATAACACTTTATAGAAATGCACTTAACCATTCAGTGTATCCAAAATCATGAATCTACAATAACGTATTTCAAAAAATTACCACCTTTGAGGAATGGTACAGAACCAACACTTATGAGAAGAATTTCTGATTATGAAAAGAATAACATGTTTAGCTCATACAAATGGTTTTCCCAACCAAAAACAGTGATAGCAATTTTCTCTTTATCGATGTATTCCCTTTTTCAGTCTGTTTTCTTATCACATGTCATGTAGCCTCCAGAAAACTCCACTGTACACCTATAGAAAAATAAGAATGCAAAAGGCAGTATTTACAGTTATATGGAAATAGTTTTTTGTTGTTGTTCTGAGGAGTCTCGCTTTGCTGCCCAAGCTGGAGTGCAGTGGCGCTATCTCGGCTCACTGCCAGCTCCACTTCCCAGGTTCACTCCATTCTGCTGCCTCAGCCTCCCGAGTAGCTGGAACTACAGGTGCCTGCCACCATGCCCAGCCAATTTTTTTTGTAGTTTTAGTAGAGACAAGGTTTCACCGTGTTAGCCAGAATAGCCTCGATCTCCTTGTGATCCGCCCATCTCTGCCTCCCAAAGTGCTGGGATTACAGGCATTAGCCACCGCACCCAGCCTGGAAAGAGTTTTGAAATTCCCCTTGAAACGGTCTGGGGACCCTCAGACCAGACTCTGAGAAAGAATTTTTGAGTTAAAATGTAACAATAGTTGCACAGAGTGTCCTTGTTATAACATTTCCAGAGAATGCATAAATATGCCACTTTCATCCACCAAAATAACTAAAACAGAAATGAGGGATTTCATGTCAGATATTCAGAGTTCTTAGACATTGACAACAAAGAAGAGTCTGATCTTGGACAAGATTTGGGGCTGGCTGTGGTGCCTCATGCCTGTAATCTCAGCTCTTTGGGACAAGGGGGGTGGATCACAAGTTCAAGACTAGCCTGGCCAACATGGTGAAACCCTGTCTCTACTAAAAATATAAAAATTAGGTGTGGTGGTGCATGCCTGTAGTCTCAGCTAGTCGGGGGCTGAGGCAGAGAATTGCTATAACCCAGGAGGCAGAGATTGCAGTGAGCTGAGATTGTGCCATTGCATTCCAACCTGGGCAACAGAGTGAGACTCCTTTTCAAGAAAAAAGAAAAGAAAAGAAAAGAAACTGGTGAAGAGACAAAAATCAAAGCAGATTTGTTCAGATGATGGAAAATCCTCAGATTCTTATAGGCTTTAGAGAAAGACTTGATGGTCTGGTAGAAAGATCAACGGGATACATTGAAAGCTTGCCTAGAGTAGTTAAAAGATGGGTCAATATTCTCAAAAACCTGCAACTTCAATGTGCACAGAGGCCAAATTCTATGAGGAAGTTTATGATCCTGAAAGGAAGTATGCTACTCCCTCTCAACCTCTATTTGATATGTGATTTGATATTATTAATGCAATTCATGAACCTATGGAAGAAAAATGTGAATTGAAAGCAGATAAAACAGAATTTCAGCTGAAATTCAAAGCTGAAAGAAAGGCCAAGGTTGAAGATGAAAAAAAGTGAATGAAGAAACCAAAGACCCCAAAGGAATTCCTAAATTTTGGACTTGCTTAATGATGTGGTTTAGGAACATGATGAACCTATTCTGAAGCACTTCAAAGATACTCAAGTGAAGTTCTCAGATGCTAGCCA
>NW_016827368.1:0-1181 GCF_001698545.2 Rhinopithecus bieti
CCCTCCCTCCCTCCCTCCCTTCCTCTCTTCCACTCTCCCTTCCTTCCTTCCTTCTTTCCTCCTTCCTCCCTTCCTCCCTTCCTCCCTTCCTTCTTCCTTCCTTCCTTCCTTCCTTCCTTCCTTCCTTCCTTCCTTCCTTCCTTCCTTCCTTCCTTCCTTCCTTCCTTCCTTCCTTCCTTCCCTTCCTTCCTCCTCCCTCCCTCCTTCCTCCCTTCCTCCCTTCCTTCCTTCCTTCCTCCCTTCCTCCCTTCCTCCCTTCCTCCCTTCCTCCCTTCCTCCCTTCCTCCCTTCCTTCCTTCCTTCCTTCCTTCTTTCCTTCTTTCTTTCTTCTTTTGAGACGGAGTCTCCATCTGTCACCCAGGCTGGAGTGCAGTGGTGCAGTCTCTGCTCACTGCAACCTCTGCCTTCTGAGTTCAAGCAATTCTCTGCCTCAAGCTCCCGAGTAGCTGGGATTACAGGCACCTGCCATGACGCCTGGCTAATTTTTGTATTTTTTTTTTTTTTTTTAGTTGAGACGGAGTTTCACCATCTTGGTGGAGGATGTGAAGACCTGGGTCCCGACCCTGGCTGGGCACACCCATAATTAGCTGGAGCCCTCCCCCGAATTTGGGGTTGACGCTCAGGACAGCCACGATGGTCTCAAGGCACAGCTTCCCCCGCCAGGGGCTCTCCTTGGAGAGGGTGTCGCTGGGGGAGTCAGGGATCCCGTGTGAGGCTCACACCCTCTTTTCCCGAACACTTCTGATTTATATTATACAAAAGGACGGAGTTTTACATGGGATGGGGTGGTGTGAAATCAGCAAATAATAATTTATATTATAAAAATCTCATTTTCGGCCGGGCACGGTGTCTCAAGCCTGTCATCCCAGCACTTTGGGAGGCCGAGGCAGGCAGATCACAAGGTCAGGAGATCGAGACCATCCTGGCTAACACGGTCAAACCCCGTCTCTACTAAAAAATACAAAAATTAGCCGGGCGAGGTGGCGGGCACCTGTAGTCCCAGCTACTCGGGAGGCTGAGGCAGGAGAATGGTGTGAACCCGGGAGGCGGAGCTTGCAGTGAGCCGAGATTGTGCCACTGCACTCCAGCTGGGCGACAGAGCGAGACTCCGTCTCAAAAAAAAATATGTCATTTTCAGAAAGAAAAAAAGGACAGAGTTTTACATGGGATGGGGTGGTGTG
>NW_016827369.1:0-350 GCF_001698545.2 Rhinopithecus bieti
ATCCCTGAGTGGAATGCACACATCACCAGCAGTTTCTCAGAAGGATTCTCTCCAGTTTTTATCTGACTATATTTCCTACTTCACCTGAGACCCAATTGCAATCCCAAATGTCCTTTTGCCGATCCATCCATGAGGGATTTTCCAAGCTGTGTAATGTAAATAAAGCTTCATCTATGTGAGATGAATAAGCATATCCAAAAGCAGATTCACAGAAAGCTTCCTTCCAGTTTTTATCTGAAGATATTTCCTTTTTCTCCATAGTCGAGAATATGCTCCCGAAGGTCCTTTCCTTCGAAGGTCCTTTCCATGACAGTTTCCAAGCTGCATACTGTAAAGAAAGCTTTCTCTAT
>NW_016827370.1:0-2807 GCF_001698545.2 Rhinopithecus bieti
CTCCGCCCCCCCGAATTAATAATATTAAAATGTCTATACTACCCTAAGCAATCTACAGATTCAATGCAATCCCTACAGAAACAGCAATGACATTCTTCAGGAAAAAAAATCCTAAATTTTGTATGGAGCCACAAAAGACTGCAAATATCTAAAGCAGTCCTGAGCAAAAACAAAACAAAATAACAAAGCTGGAGTCATACCACCTAATTTTAAATACTAAAAATCTATAGTAACCAAAACAGCATGGTCCTGGCACAGAAAGGTACACATAGACCAAAATAGAAGAGGAAACCAAGGAATAAATCCATGCATTAACAGCCACCTCATTCTCAACAAAGGCTCCAAGAACATACACTGGGGAAAAAAACAGTCTCTAAAATGGTGTTGGAAAAAACTGGGTATCTATATGCAGTGGAATAAAACCAGATCCTTATTTTCACCATATACAAAATCAACTCAAAATGGGTTAAAGGTTTAAATGTAGTACTTGAAACTATGAAAATACTAAAAAAAAAAAAAAAAAAAAAAAAAAAAAAAAAAAAAAAAAAAAAAAAACAACACTGGTAAAACTGTGCAGGACATTAGTTTGGGTGAAGATTTTTTGGGGTAAGGCCTTGAAAGCCCAGGCAACTATAGCAAAAATAGACGAATGGGATTATATCAAGCTAAAAAGTTTCTGCACAGCAAAGGAAACAATCAACAAATAAAGATACAACCTACAGAACAGAAGGAAATATTTGCAAGCTATCCATGTGAAAAAGGCTTAACAAACAAAATATATAAGGTTATCATCCAATGCAATAGCAGAAAACCCCACATTATCTGATTAAAAAATGGGCAAAGACCTAAAGAGACATTCTATAAGGAAGACATATAAATGGCCAACAGGTGTATGAAAACATGCTTAACATAACTAATTATCAGGAAAATCCAAATCAAAACAGTTAGAATGACTCTTATCAAAAAGACAGAAAATTACAAATGCTGACAAGATGCAGAGAAGAGGAAATCTTTGTACACTGTTGGTAGGAACATAAACTAGCATAGCCATTATGAAAAACAATATAGAGAGTACTCAAAAAAACTAAAAATAGAACTGTCATATGATCCAGCAATTCCACTGCTGGATATAAGTCTAAAATAAAAGAAATCAGTATGTTGAAGAGATATCTGCACTCCATAGTTATTGCAGCACTATTTATAATAACCAAGACATGGTACCAACCAAAGTATTCATCAACAAATGAATAAATAGATAAAGCAAATGTGTTATATATACACAATGGAGTATTATTTGGCCACAAAGGGATAAAATTCTGTCATTTGCAGCATCATAGATGGAACTGAAGGTCATGATGTTAAGTGAAATAGGCCAGGCACAGAAATACAAATATAGCATGTTCTCACTAATGTATGGAAGCTAAAATGTGGATCTCATGGAAGCAGAGGTTTCAATGGTGATTACCAAATGCTGGGAAGGGTAAGAGGAGGAGAGGATGAAGAGAAGTTGGTTAAGTGGTACAAAAATACAGTTAGAGAGAAGGAATAACTTCTAGTATTCAAAAGTACAGTAGAAAATTATAGTTAACAACAATTTATTGCATCTTTCAAAATAGCTGGAAGAATTGTAACGTTTCCTAAACAAAAAAAAAGATAAACGTATGAGGTGATGGATATTCCAATCACCCTGATTTGATCATTACACATTGTATACAAGTATCAAAATATCACAGTACCTCAAAAATACGTCCAGCTATTATATATCATTTTTTAAAAGCTAGACCCTTATCTCATGCCACATACAAAAATCAACTCAAAATGGACTAAAGACTTAAATGTGAGACCTGAAACAGTAATATTATTAGAAGAAAACAGGGAAAAAGCTCTACGCCGTTGGTCTGGGCAAAGATTTCTTGAATATGACCTCCAGAGCACAGGCAACAAAGGCAGAAATCAACAAATGAGACTGAATCAAACTAAACAGTTTTTGAACAGCAAAAGAAATAATTAATAGAATGAATAGACAACCCACAGAATGAATGAAAATACTTGCAAGCCATACATCTAATAAGTAGCTAATATCTAAAATATACAAGGAACTCAACTCAATAGCAAGAAAACAACCTCATTATAACTGGGCGAGGAATGTGATGAGACATTTCTCAAGACATACAAATAGCCAACAAATATATGAAAAATGCTCAATAGTATAAGTCATCAGGGAAATGCAAATGAAACCACAGTGAAATATCATCTCACACCTGTTAGAATGGCTATTACCAAAAGAACAAAAGATAAGTGTTAGTGAAATGAGGATAAAATGAATCCCTTTTTCATTGTGGGTGGGAACGTAAATTAATATAGCCATTATGAAAGAGTATGGAGGTGCCAAAAAACTAAAAATAGAGCTACCACATGATCCAGCAATCCCACTTCTTCGTATATATACACAGGAGTTGAAATAAGTGTGTCAAAAAATCTTGATCTTTAAATTTAAAGGGTGGGCATGGTGGCTCACACCTGTTATCCCAGCACTTTGGGAGACTGAGGCGGGTGGATCACCTGAGGTCGGGAGTCCGAGATCAGCCTGACCAACATGGAGAAACCCCATCTCTAATTAAAAAAAAAAAAAAAAAAAAATTAGGTGGGCGTGGTGGCACATGCCTGTACTCCCAGCTACTCTGGAGGCTGAGACAGGAGAATTGCTTGAGCCCGGGAGGCGGAGGTTGTGGTGAGCCAAGATCGTGCCATTGCACTCCAGCCTGGACAATAAGAGCGAAACTCTGACCACCCCCCCCCAAAAGAAA
>NW_016827371.1:0-1750 GCF_001698545.2 Rhinopithecus bieti
CTGCCTCAGCCTCCCAAGTAGCTGGGACTACAGGCGCCCGCCACCTCGCCCGGCTAGTTTTTTGTACTTTTTAGTAGAGACGGGGTTTCACCGTGTTAGCCAGGATGGTCTCGATCTCCTGACCTCGTGATCCGCCCGTCTCGGCCTCCCAAAGTGCTGGGATTACAGGCTTGAGCCACCGTGCCCGGCAACTGTCATGTCTTTACTGAAAATTCAGTCAGCTAAATAAAGCAGGAATATGCATTCTAAGTAGTCTCAACTGCAACATTGTAAGATTTGTAAATCAGCCAGAAATATAAGCAAGGCCTTAGAATCTCTCAGAAAACTTAACAGATTCCTACCGAAGAGTTAACGTTTTCATGCAAGGAGCATTTTTTAAAAGCCTCAGCATCAACATAAAGTGGTCTATAACAGCTGTTGTAAAGCTCAACATCAATTTTATGTTGGCTCAACTACTAAACAGCAATCACAATGGCATCCCTTAGGAGGTATTTAAGGGCCCAAGAGTATAGCAATTTAAAAACTGAGTTGGAAATCAAAACAAATTCTCGGTCTGTTTACAAAAATACTTCTCCCTATGTTCTTGTACCACCACCTAGTGGTTACACGGCTCTCAATCTGACCATTGATAGAAACCAAATAGAAGAAAGGAAGAGGGAAGGAAGGGAGAGGGGAGGAAAGTAAGAAAGGCAGGACGAAAGAAAAAGAGAAGACCATGAAAATAAAAAGAAAAAAAAAAAAAGGAGGAGAAAGTAAAAACAAACAAACAAAAGCAAAAAGAAGTACACATATTTTCAGATCTTAAGATCTACTTCCTCATAAGATTCACAGCATGTTACCAGTTTGAACTAAAACACCGTTTAAAACTATTTCTCTTTATACATTTATTAAGTACATGAAAATTCTATAGTCGATATAACAACTCCCTGATTTTTTTTAAAAAGGAGTTGAATTTCTAGAAGTGTATTTTAACTAGAGAACCTACAGCTGTATTTTCCTGTGTGTGACCTGATATAAGTACAAGATTATACCATTATGTTGTAATAGACTCATTATTGATCAGTAGAGCTATTTATATAAATTATGATACATTCATAAGTAAAAATGAAGTGAATATTTATGTCTTGCTATGGCACAATCTCTAAGACATTTGGCTAAAGCGGAAGAAAAAGCAAGATGTGTAATCCTGTGTTTTGGGAACTACTCCTTGTATAATGATATATATTTTATTTTATATGTGTACAATATCTCTGGAGGGATAGACAAGAAGCTGGAAAAATTACCTCAACAGAGAAGAATTAGGTGAGCTGGAAGCTAAGGTATAAAGGAGACATTTTGTTGTTTTGTAGTTTACTTTTTTTATTTATTTATTTATTTTATTTTATTTTTTTTTTGAGATGGAGTCTCGCTCTGTCACCCAGGCTGGAGTGCAGTGGCGCGATCTCGGCTCACTGCAAGCTCCGCCTCCCGGGTATACGCCATTCTCCTGCCTCAGCCTCCCAAGTAGCTGGGACTACAGGCGCCCGCCACCGCGCCCGGCTAATTTTTTGTATTTTAGTAGAGACGGGGTTTCACCATGGTCTCGATCTCCTGACCTTGTGATCCGCCCGTCTCGGCCTCCCAAAGTGCTGGGATTATAGGCGTGAGCCACCGCGCCCGGCCTGTTTTGTAGTTTAAACCATGTGAATATATTACTATTTAAAATTAAATAAATTTTAAATCACAATCACAATCACAAAGGATTGTGTTT
>NW_016827372.1:0-1669 GCF_001698545.2 Rhinopithecus bieti
AACCAGTGCTCAACAAAATAAAAGAGATGCAAAAAACTGGAAGAACATTCCATGCTCATGGATAGGAAGAATCAATATTGTGAAAATGGCCATACTACCCAAGGTAATTTATAGATTCAATGCCATCCCCATCAAGCTACCAATGACTTTCTTCACAGAATTGGGAAAAAACTACTTTAAAGTTCATATAGAACAAAAAAAGAGCCCACATTGCAAAGACAATCCTAAGTAAAAAGAACAAAGCTGGAGTCACCACACTACCTGATTTCAAACTATACTACAAGACTACAGTAATCAAAACAGCATGGTATTTATACCTAAACATAAATAGACCAATGCAACAGAAGAGAGACCTCAGAAATAACACCACACATCTACAACCATCTGATCTTTGACAAACCTGACAGAAACAAGCAATACAGCAAGGATTCCCTATTTAATAAATCATTCTGGGAAAACTGGCTGTCATATATAGAAAGCTGAAACTAGATTTCCTCCTTACACCTTATACAAAATTTAATTCAAGGTGGATTAAAGACTCAAATGTTAGACCTAAAACCTTAAAAACCTTAGAAGAAATCCTAGGTAATACCATTCAGGACATAGGCGTGGGCAAAACTTCATAACTAAAAAGCCAAAAACAATGACAACCAAAGCCAAAATTGACAAATGGGATCTATTTAAACTACAGCACTTATGTATGCAAAAGAAATTACGATCAGAGTGAATAGGCAACCTACAGAATGGGAGAAAATTTTTGCAATCTACCTGTCTGACAAATGGCTAATATCCAGAATCTACAAATAACATGAACAAATTTACAAGAAAAAACAAACAACCCCATCAAAAAGCAGGCAAAGGATATGAACAGACACTTCCCAAAAGAAGACATCTATGCAGCCAACAGACACATGAAAAAATGTTCATCATCACGTGTCATCAGAGAAATGAAAATCAAAACCACAATGAGATACCATCCCAGACCAGTTAGAATGGTGATCATTAAAAAGTCAGCAAGCAACAGATGCTGGAGAGGTTGTGGAGAAATAGGAATACTTTTACACTGTTGGCGGGAGTGTAAATTAGTTCAACCATTGTGGAAGACAGTGTGGTAATTCCTCAAAAATCTAGAACTCAAAATGCCATCTGACCCTGCAATCCAGTTACCAGGTATATACCCAAAGGATTATAAATCATTCTACTATGAAGACACATGCACACATATGTTTATTGCGGCACTATTCACAAGAGCAAAGACTTGGAACCAACCCAAATGTCCATCAATGATAGACTGGATTAAGAAAATTTGGCACATATACACCATGGAATACTATGAAGCCCTAAGAAAGGATGAGTTCATGTCCTTTGGAGAGACATGGATGAAGCCAGAAACCATCATTCTCAGCAAACTATCACAAGGACAGAAAACCAAACACCTCATGTTCTCACTCATAGGTGGGAATTGAACAATGAGAACACTTCGACACAGGGTGGGGAACATCACACACTGGGGCCTGTCATGGGGTAGCGGGCAGGGGGAAGGCTAGCATTAGGAGAAATATTTAATGTAAATGACGAGTTAATGGGTGCAGCACAGGAACATGGCACATGTATACATATGTGAGAAAGCTGCACGTTGTGCACATGTACCCTAGAACTTAAAGTATAA
>NW_016827372.1:5592-7666 GCF_001698545.2 Rhinopithecus bieti
ACAAGATAAAGAAATAAAGGACATTTAAATTGAAAAGGAAGAAGTCAAATTATTCATGCTTGTGGATGATATAATCTTATATTTGGAGAAACTTAATGATTCCACCAAAAAACTGTTAGAACAAATAAACCAATTTAGTAAATTTTCAGAATACAAAATCAACATACAATAATCAGTAGCATTTTTATATGCCAACAGTGAAAAATCTGAAAAAGAAACCAAAAATAATCTCATTTACTATAGCTACAAATATAATAAAATATCCATATATTAACTTAATGAAATACACATAAGATCTCTACAATGAAATCTGTGAAATATTGATGCAAGAAATTGAAGAAGGCACTGAAAACAGAAAGATAGTCCATGTTTATGAATTTGAAAATTAATATTGTTAAAATGTGCATACTACTCAAAGAAGTCTAAAGATTCAATGTGATCACTATCAAAATATCAATGGCATTCTTCACACAAATAGAAACAGAAAATCTTTAAAATTTATATGGAACCACTAAAGAACCAGAATAGCCAAAGCTATCCTAATCAAAAAGAACAAAATTGTAGGAATTACAGTACTTAACTTTAAATTATAATACAGAGCTATTGTAACCAAAATGGCAGGTTACTGGTATAAAAACAGACACATAGATTAATAGAATAGAATAGACCACCCAGATATAAATCCATACATCTACAGTAACCTCATTTTTGGCAAAAGTACCAAGAGCATACATTGGGGAAGAAATAGTCTCTTTAATAACTGGTGCTGAAAAAACTAGATATCCACATATAAAAGAATAAAACTAGACCCCTATCTCTCTCCATATGCAAAATAGAAATGAAAATGGATTAAAGACTTAAATCTAAGACCTCACATTATAAAATTACCACAGTAAAATAAAACATTGGGGAAACTCTCCAGAACACTTGAGTAGGTGATGATTTCTTGAGTAATACCTCACAAACACAGACAACGAAAGCAAAAATGGACAAATGGAATGACATCAAGTTAAAATGCTTCTTTACAGCAGAGGAAACAATCAACAAACTGAAAACAACCCACAAAATGGGATAAAATATTTGCAAACTACCTATATGACAAGGGAGTCATGACTACAATATATAAGGAGCTAAAACACTCTCTAGGAAAATATCTCATAATCCAGTTTAAAAATGGGTAAAATATTTAAATAGACATTTTTCAAAAGAAGACATATATATGGCAAACAGGCTTATAGAAATGTGCTCAACATCACTGCTCATCAGAGAAATGCTAATCAGAACTACAATGAGATATTATCTTACTCAAGTTAAAATTCCATTATCCAAATGTCAGGCAATAACAAATGCTGTCAAAAATATGAAGGAAAGATAACTGACATACACTCTTGATGAAAATGTAAATTAATGAAGCCACTATTGAGAATATTTGGGAGACACCTCAAAAAAAAAAAAAAAAAAAAAAAAAAAAAAAAAAAAAACTAAAAGTAGTGCCACCATATGATTAAGGAATCCCACTGCTGGGTATAGACTCAAAATAAAAAAAAATACCAGTATGTCAAAAAGGTATCTGCACGACCATGTTTATTGCAGCACTTTTCATAATAGCCAAGATTTTGGAGCAATATAAGTGTCCATCAACAGATGAATGAAGAAAGAAAATGCTGTACTTACACACAATGGAGTAGTGTTAAGTCATATAAAGAAATATCTCTTGTTATTTGCAAAACATGCACGATGCTAGAGGTCCGTACATTACGTGAAATAAGACAGGCACAGAAAGACAAATGTCATATGTTCTTACTTATTTTGGGGAGTTAAAATTAAAACACTTGGACTCATGGGAATACAGAGCAGAAAAATAGATAATACAGTCTTGAAAGGGTAGTGGGGTAAGGGAGAAGTTAGGGTGTTTAATGGGTACAAATGTAGTTTAAAATAATAAATAAGAACCAGTGTTTGCTAGTACAACATGGTGGCTGCCGTCAAAATAATTTACTTTTATTTTACATGTAAACATAACTAAAAGAGCATTTCTTTTCTTTGTAGCACAAAGTAAAATGCTTGAAGTAAC
>NW_016827372.1:9009-16858 GCF_001698545.2 Rhinopithecus bieti
TTTTTTCATATGTTTGCTGGCTGCATAAAGGCTTCTTTTGAGAACTGTCTGTTCATATCCTTCATCCACTTTTTGATGAGGTTGTTTGATTATTATTATTATTTTTTTGTAAATTTGTTTAAGTTCTTTGTAGATTCTAGATATTAGCCCTTTGTCAGATGGATAGATTGCAAAAATGTTCTCCCATTCTGTAGGCTGCCGGTTCAATCTGATGATAGTTTCTTTTGCTGTGCAGAAACTCTTTAGTTTGTCAATTTTGGCTTTTATTGCTGTTGCTTTTGGTGTTTTAGTCATGAAGTCTTTGCCCATGCCTATGTCCTAAATGGTATTGCCTAGGTTTTCCTCTAGAGTTTTTATGGTTTTAGGTTTTACATTTAAGTCTTTAATTCATCTTCAGTTAAGTTTTGTATAAAGTATAAGGAAGGGTTCCAGTTTCAGTTTTCAGCATATGGCTAGCCAGTTTTCCAAACATTTATTAAATAGGAAATTATTTCCCCATTGCTTGTTTTTGTCAAGTTTGTCGAAGATGAGCTGGTTGTAGATGTGTGGCATTATTTCTGATGCCTCTGTTCTGTTGCATTGGTCTACATATCTGTTTTGGTATCAGTACCAATCTGTTTTGGTTATTGTAGCCTTGTAGTATAGTTTGAAGTCAGGTTGTGCAATGCCTCCAGCTTTGTTCTTTTTGATTAGATTGTCTTTGCAATGCTTGTTCTCTTTTGGTTCCATATGAAATTTAAAGTATTTTTTTCTAATTCTTTGAAGAAAGTCAATGGTAGCTTGATGAGGATAGCATTGAATCTATATATTAATTGTGGCAGTATGGCCATTTTCATGATATTGATTCTTCCTATCCATGAGCATGGAATGTTTTTCCATTTTGTGTGTGTGTGTGTGTCCTCTCTTATTTCCTTGAGTAGAGATTCGTAGTTCTCTTTGAAGAGGTCCTTCACATCCCTTGTAAGTTAGATTCCTAGCTACTTCATTCTCTTTGTAGCAATTGTAAATGGGAGTTCACTCATGATTTGGCTCTGCGTTTGTCTATTATTAGTTTATAGGAATGCTTGTGATTTTTGCACATTGATTTTGTGTTCTGAGACTTTGCTGAAGTTGTTTATCAGCTTAAGGAGATTTTGAGCTTAGATGGTGGGGTTTTCTGAATATACAATAATGTCATCTGCAAACAGAGACATCCTGCTCATGTATCCCAGAAGTTAAAGTATAAAAAAAGGAACAAAGCCTCTGTGACATATGGGACATCATAAAGTGGTCAAATATTCTAATTTCCAGAGTCTTGAAAGGCAAAATGAAAATAAATAGATGAAAATAGAACAAAACCAAAAAACTTACTTAACAAAAAAGCTAAAAGATGAAAACTTTCAAAATCTGACAAGACATGTAGACATCCAGATACAGGAGTCTCAGAGATCCCCAAATAGATACAATGCAAAAAGTTCTTCTATACACCCAATATTGAAAAGTCAAAGATAAAAAGAGAATTCTAAAAGCAGCAAGAAAAGAGCATCTAGTCATCTATAAAGTCACCCCGATCAGAATGACAGTGGATTTCTTAGTAAAAACCTTACACAACAGGACAGAATGGAATGAGGTATTCAAAGTGCTGAAAGGAAAAAAAACAAAAAACAAAAAACAAAAAACAAAAAAAAAAAAAAAAAACCTGCCAGTCAAAGATACTACACCCAGCAAAACTATTCTTCCTAAATGAAGGAGAAATAGTCTTTCTCATGACAGGCAAAAGCAGAGGAAATTCATAGCAACTAGACTGGACCTACAAGAAATTATTGAAGGAGTCTTACAACCAGATGTGAAAGAACCTTATCTACCATTATGAAAATATTTTAAAAAAACACAGGTAGAGAAACACAAACAAAATAGAAAAGACTCAAACGTTACCACTAGAGAAAACCACCAAACCACAATGATAAAAAAAAAGAGGGAACGAAAGGAACAAAAAATATTCAAAGCAACAAAAAAATTATTTAATAAAATGACAGGAATATACTCTCACATATCTAGAGTAACTTGAAGGTAAATGGATTATAGTTTCCACTTAAAAGACATAGACTAACTGGAATATTTTTCAAAAGAATCACTTAACCATATGCTGCCTACAAGAAACTCAGCTCCCCTGTAAAGAAACACAGATTGAAAAAAAAAAAAAAAAAAAATGTAAAAGATATTCCTTGCAAAATGAACAGAAGTGCCTACACTTAGATAAAAGAGACATTAAGTCAAAACTGTAACAAGAGACAAAGAAGGTCATTATATAGTGACAAAGGGACTATTTCATCAAGAGGATATAACAATTATAAACATATATGCACCCAACACTGAATCACCCAGATATATAAACCAAATTCTATTAGATTTAAAGGGAGTAATAGACTACAATTTAATAATAGTTTCATACTTCAACACTCCAGGCTCAACATGAACATATGATTAACAAAGAAAAATTGGACAAAAAATTAACATATGCAGAAAATTAACAAAGAAACGTTGGATTATAATGACACATTAGACCAAGCAGACCTAACAGACATTTATGGAACAGTTAATCCTACATTTACAGAATAAACCTTCTCCTCCTCAGCACATGGAATATTCTTCAGGACAGGCTATATGTTAGACCACAAAACAAATCTTGAAAATTTTAAAATTGAAGTCATATTAAGTATCTTCTCAGATAACAATAAAATAAAAGTAGAAATTGAAAACAAAACAAAAGAAACATTAAAATTACACAAATACATAGAAATTAAACAATACGATGCTGAACAATCATTAGATTAATAAAAAGAATTGAGAAATAAATCAAAACATTTTTTGAAACAAACGAAAATTGAAGCAGCATACCAGAACATATGAGATACAGAGAAAGCACTGCTTAGAGGAAAGTGTATAGCAATAAGTGCCTACATAGAAAAGTAGAATGATTTTAAGTAAAACATTTAACGATGCACCTCAAGGAACAAGAAAAACAAGACAGGAGGCAGAGCAAGGTGATGGAATAAAATGTTCTGCCGATGATCGTACCCCCTGCAAGGACACCAATTTAACAACTATTTACACAGAAAAAAAAGAAGAAGAAGAAAATAAAACACTTCGTAAGAATCAAAATCAGGTAAGCACTCATAGTACCTCCTTTTAACCTCATATTACTGAAAGAGTCACTGAAGAGGTAGAAAAAATTATCTTGAATTGCTGATATCACCCCTCCTCCACCCCCCTGCCCAGTAGCAGCAGAGTAATGCAGAAAGCGTCCCAGGGCCCTGCAGGAGAGAACACAACAATTGTGAGGCATTAAGCTCAGTGCTATTCTGTTAGAGCAGAAAAGAAAGTCAACCACACTCAGCTGACACTTGGGCTACAGAGGAAGCATTTAAACCAGTCCTAGCCAGAGGGGCATCACTGATTCCAGTGATTTGAGCATGAGTGCCTGCAAATCTCACCACAGGTGGCTACAGCACTCTGGATCTCCAATGTAACTTTGAAAGGCAGTGTAGCCCATAAGAACTGCAACTCTTAGGCAAATTCTAGTGGTGAACTGGGTGACAGTGGACTGGGGTCAAGTGACATACTGAGACACCAGCTGGAGCAGCTAAGGTAGTTCTATCATCACCCATACCCTAGCCACAGACTGCACAACTTGAGGCCTCAAAAGAGATTTCTTTCTTCCACTTCAGAAGAGGAGAGGGAAGAGTGAGAATGACTACATTTTGCATCTAACATACCAGCTCAGGCACCGCAGGATAGGGAAACTTTCAGAGTCATGAGGATCCCATTTTAAGCTCTATCTCCCAGAAAACATGTCTAGACACACCCTGGTCCAGAAGAAAACACTCTGCCTTGAAGTAAAGGACCCAGTCCTGGCAACATTCATCACCTGCTAGCTGAAGACTCCTTTGGCCCTGCATAACCAGCTGCAATACCCGGGTACTATGTTGAGGGTCTTGGGTGAGCCTCTGAGACTTGCTGGCTTCGGGTGAGACTCAGCACATAGCCAGCTTGGATGACTACAGGTCAAAACTTCATCTTTTTTAGAAAAGTGGAGTGAAAAGTAAATGGGACTTTGGCACCTTAGGTGCCAGCATGGTCACAAGGAAGTAGAGCACCAAGTGGACTCTTGGAGTCACCGCTTCCATAAATTGACTGTTGGATAGCATTTCTAGACCTGCCCTGAGCGAGAGAGGAGCCGACGTCCCTGAAGGGTGATTTCCAGGCAAGGCAACATTTACCACAGGCTGACCTAAGAGCCCTTGGGCTTTAAGGGAACAGTGGTGGTATTCTGGTAGCATTCATTGTGATCTGTGGTGGTAGAGACTATGGGGTCGTGGTAGAGACTGTGGGGTTAGCCTCCTCTGCCTTTGGAAGCAAGAAGGAAGAGTGGGAAGAACTGCACCTTATGGTTTGAGTGCCAGCTCAGCCATAGTATAATAGAAAAATAAGTAGACTTCTAGGGGTTTTTACTCTAATCCCTGACTCATTCATAACCATGAAGGCAGTACTTCTATGAGTCTGCAAGAGCCACAGACTTACTGGGCTTGGGGTGCCCTCTAAAGTAGACACAGCTCAGATCACAACATCCAAGTACTTTGAATATCTGGAAAGTCTTCTCATGAAGGATGAGTACAAATAAACTCTGACAATAAAGAATGTAATGAATACTTAACTCTTAAATGCCCAGAAGCAACAACAGCAACAACAACAACCAACAACAACAACAACAAAATCTACTAGCCTCAAAACCATCCAGGAAAACATGACCTCACCAAATGAAACAAATAAGGCACCAGGGACTAATCATGGAGAAACAGAGATATGTGACCTTTCAGACAGAGCTCAGCATAGCTGTGTTGAGGAAACTCAAATAAATTCAAGATAACACAGAGAAGCAAATCAGAATTCTAACGTGATCAAATGAACAAAAAGATTGAAATAATTAAAAAGAATCGAGCAGAAATTCTGGAGCTGAAAATGCAATTTGTATAATGAGGAAGCATCACTGTATTTTAAGAGCAGAATTGATCAAGCAGAGAAAAGAATTAGTGAGCTTGAGGACAGGCTATTTGCATATACACAGTCTGCCCAGGTGTGGTGGCTTACACCGGTAATCCCAGCACTTTGGGAGGTCGAGGAAGGGTGGATCACCTAAGGTCAGGAGTTCAAGATCAGTCTGGCCAACACGGTGAAACCCAGTCTCCACAAAAAAAAAAAAAAATTAGCTGGGCGTGGTGGTGGGCAACTCTAATCCCAGCTACTCGGAGGCTGAGGCAGGAGAATTACTTGAACCCAGGAAGTGGAGGTTGCAGTGAGCCAAAATTGCACCATTGCTCTCCAGCCTGGGGAAAAGAGCAAAACTCCACCGATAAATAAATAAATAAGAAAATACACAATCAGAGGAGACAAAAAAAGACAATAAAACAATGAAACTTGCCTACAAGCTCTAGAAAATAGCCTCAAAAGGGCAAATCTAAGAGGGTTATAGGCCTCAAGAGGAGGTAGAGAGAGAAATAGTAGTAGAAAGTTTGTTAACAGAATAATAACAGAGAAGTTCCCAAACCTAGAGAAAGATATCAATATCCAAGTACAGAAAGGCTATAGAAAAGCAAGCAGATTTAACCCAAAGAAGATTACTGCAAGACATTCAATAATCAAACTCCCAAAGGTCAAGAATAAAGAAAGGATTTTAAAAGCACCAAGAGAAAAGAAACAAATAACATACAAAGAAGCTCCAATAAGTGTGCCTTCAGACTTCTCAGTGGAAACCTTACAGGCCAGGAGAGAGTGGCATGACATATTTAAAGTCCTAAAGTAAAAAGACTTTTTCCGTAGGATACTATACCCAATGAAAATAACCTTTAAACATAAAAGGAAAGTAAAGACTTTTGCATATAAACAAAATCTAAGGGATTTTATCAACACCAAAGCTGTCCTACAAGAAATACTAAAGGGAGCATTTTACTCAGAAAGAAAAATATATTAAGAGCAATAACCAGTCATCTAAAGGTATAAAACTCACTGATAATAGTAGCAATATAGAAAAACAGACTATTATAACATTAACTGTGCTGTGTAAGCTACTATTATATTACGTATTAAGACTAAACAATAAACCAAACAAAAATTATAACGACAACTTATCAGGAAATAGTACAATAAGATATAAACAAAAACAAGAAAAGTTGGAGACCAGAGGAGCAAAGTTAAGTTGTGGAGTTTTTATTAGCTTTCGTTTTGCTTGTTTATTGTTATTATTAGGTTGTTATTAGGTTACAATAATAGATTCTAAGATAATATTTGCAGTCCTAATAGTAGCCTCAAACCAAAAAACATATAATGATACACAAAAAGTAAAAAACAAGAAGCTAAGTCATATCACCAGAGAAAATCACCCTCACTGAAGGAAGACAAAAAGGAAGTAGAAAATCTCTTTCATAAAAATGATAAAACACTGATGAAAGAAATTAAAGAGGACACCAAAAAATGGCAAAATACTTCATGTTCATGAATTGGAAGAATCAATATTACTAAAATGTTTGTACAACTCAAATGATCTACAGATTCAATACAACCCTTTTCAAAATCCCGATGACATTATTCACAGAAATAGAAAAAAGAATCCTAAAATTTATGTGGAACCAAAAACAACATGGAATAGCCAAAGCTATCCTAAGCAAAATGAACAAAATTAGAGAAATCACATTGCCTGACTTCAAATTACACTACAGAGCTATAGTAACTAAAACAGCATGATACTGACATAAAAACAGACACATGGACAAATGGAACAGAATAGAGAGCCCAGAAAAAAATTCACACACATACAGTGACCTCATTTTCAATGAAAGTACCAAGAACCTATACTGGGGAAAAGACAGTCTCTTCAATTAATTGTTGTGGGAAAATTGGATAACCACATGCAGACGGATGAAACGACACCAATATCTCTCACCATATTCAATAATAAAATCAAAATGGATTAAATCTAAGACCTCAAATTATGAAACCACTACAAGAGAACATTGGAGAAAATATCCAGGACATTGGTCCAGGCAAATATTCCTTGAGAAATACCCCACAAGTCACAAGCAAAGGCAACCCCCAAAAAACACACAAACAAAAAATTGGGATCACATCAAATTAAAAAGTTTCTGCAGAGCAATAGATATTATAAACTAACTGAAAAGACAACCCCAAAATTGGAGCAAATATTTGCAAAATATCCACCTGAGAAGAGATTAATAACCAGAATATAAGGAGCTCAAACAATTCTCTTAGAATTTAATCGTCCAATCAGAAAATGGCAAAAGATGTGAATAGACATTTTCAAAAAGAGTCATAAAAATGGCAAACAGGGAGGGAAGGGAGCAAGATGGCCGAATAGGAACAGCTCCAGTCTCCAAATCCCAGCACGAGCGATACAGAAGACTGGCGATTTCTGCATTTTCAACTGAGGTACTGGGTTCATCGCACTAGGGAGTGCTGGACAATCGGTGCTGGTCACCTGCTGCAGCCAGACCAGCGAGAGCTGAAGCAGGGTGAGGCATTGCCTCACCTGGGAAGCTCAAGGGGAAGGGAATCCCTTTTCCTAGCCAGGGGAACTGAGACACACAACACCTGGAAAATCAGGTAACTCACACCCCAATACTGAGCTTTAAGCAAATGGGCACACCAGGAGATTATATCCCACACCTGGCCGGGAGGGTCTCATGCCCATGGAGCCTCCCTCATTGCCAGCACAGCAGTCTGCAATCAAACCACAAGGCAGCAGTGAGGCTGGGGGTGGGGCGTCCACCATTGCTGAGGCTTAAGTAGGTAAACAAAG
>NW_016827373.1:0-348 GCF_001698545.2 Rhinopithecus bieti
CATGGGGAATGTCTTCATGTCTAAAACACCAAAAGCATTGATAGCAGAAGTCATAATTGACAAATGGGATCTAATTAAACTAAAGAGCTTCTGCAGAGCAAAAAAAAAAAAAAACTACCATCCAAGTGAATAGGCAACCTACAGACTGGGAGACAATTTTTACAATCTACTCATCTGAGAAAGGGCTAATATCCAGAACCTAAAAAGAACACAAACAAATTTACAAGCAAAAAAACAAACCCCATCAAAAAGTGGGCAAAGGATATGAAGAGACAATTCTCAAGAGAACATATGCTTACAGCCAACAGACACGTGAAAAATGGTCATCACTGGCCATCAGAGAAATGC
>NW_016827374.1:0-347 GCF_001698545.2 Rhinopithecus bieti
AGATCGCATGGAAGCCTACGATGACACAGGAAATATTCTCAGATAAAACTGGAAAGAAACTCTCTAAAAAGTTCTTTGTGATGTGTGAATTTATCTCTCCGAGTTACACCTTTCTTTTCAGGGAGCAGTTTGCTAACACTGTTTTTGTGGAATCTGCAAAGGGATATTTGGGACAACATTGAAGCCTGTGATGAAAAAGGAAATATCCTCAGATAAAACCCAGACAGAAGCTCTCTGAGAAACTGCTTTTTGATATGTGAATTCATCTCTCAGATTTGCACCATTCTTTACATTGAGCAGTTTTAAACAATAATTTCATGTAATTTGCAATAGGATATTTTGGAGCA
>NW_016827375.1:0-797 GCF_001698545.2 Rhinopithecus bieti
GAGAACACTTGGACACAGGAAGGGGAACATTACCCATGGGGGCCTGACATGGGGTGGGGTGGCGGGGAGGGATAGCATTAGGAGATATACCTAATCTAAATGATGAGTTAATGGGTGCACCACACCAACATGGCACATGTATACATATGTAAGAAACCTGCACGTTGTGCACATGTACCCTAGAACTTAAAGTATAATAAAAAAACTATTGATAAAAATTTTTAAAAATTAAAAATAGAATGATCCAGCAATTGCACTAGTGGGTATACCTTCAAAAAGATTAAGGGAGCGGTCTTGAAGAGATATTTACACACCCATATTCATAGCAGTACTATACACTATTCCAGGAAGTGGAAGCAACCCAAATGTTCATTGACGATGAATAGAGGAACAAAATGTGGTACACACACACAGAAATATTATTCAGCTTTAAAATGGAAGACAATCTTACCACATGCTACAATATGGATGAACCTTGAGGACATTATACTAAGTGAAATAAGCCAGTAACAAAACACAAATACTGTGTGATTCCACTTACATATCTAAAGTAGTCAAATTTATAGAAACAGTAGAAGGGTGGCTACCAGGGGCTGGGAAAAGGGCAAAAAAGTGAGTTGTTGTTTAATGGGTATACAGTTTCAGAATTGCAAGATAAGAAAGTTTTGGAGATCTGTTTTTCTGTTTTACAACAATGTAAAAAAAATGGAACAGTACTGAAGTGTAAAGTTAAAAAATGGTTACACTGTTAGATTTAATGTTTTATATATATAATATAATATATAACATAATATATA
>NW_016827376.1:0-5000 GCF_001698545.2 Rhinopithecus bieti
ATGTCAAGAACATCTGCTAACTTTAATATTAACTTAAATTTTGAGAAAACCCAAGATGTTAAAATAGGCAGTGAGAATAAAATTGGGAGCTATTTGAATATAAATGTGCTATTTTTAACCTTAGTTAATGTGAAAAAATTGAACTACATCACTATTGTTTTCTTGAACACTTAATGTTTATAACATTAATAGTAGTCACATTTCATAAACTGTGTATTTTGGTTTGCTTGATATGTACATGCTAAGAAACTGTAAAACTATTATTCACTCAGATATAAAATGTAGGCAGTTTTTCTATCACAGAGTTAAGTGTATGATTTTGGCTTATTTTTTTTCCAGAAAATGAATAAAATTCAATATTGTTTTATTTACAGAATATCATGATAAATAAATATAAAAGCAGTAACATTAGTTCTTAGACGATCTAGACTGTATAAATATATACAAATTATTCCTCTTCATCTTCTATACTTGGATGATTAAAAAATAATTGAATCTCACTACTAAGTGAACCAGACATAAGGAAACCACACTTCAATTCATGAAAGCATATGCATTCATTTCTAAAGTTAAAATTTTGGTTGAATAGTGTATAGATTTGTTAAAATAAAAATGACTTCCATTTTATATAATGTCATAAGCCCAGAATTTCACAATTATAAGAGAAGCTTTATATAAATGACAAAAACTAAGAAATGCATTTTCACATTTTAATTACAATTCACATGTCTGTATCTCCTGCTGTGATGTTTTGTTAAAGAGAGATCTCATTTGTGAAACTGCCAGTATAGAAAGTGACAGATGGTAAGACCAGTTTCCAGCCTGCTGTAGTACTGGTTTAATATGGTTTAGATTATTTTATTAGCATTGTTTACTTTTATTATATATATAAGTAGTACCAAAATACGATTACAGTTTGTTTCATGTCTTCTATGGTTATAACTATATCTATTTACATTTGAATATCCAGATTTAGTTTTAGTTTCAGATTTTATCAATATGCTATTTTTAGGTACGATTTAAATGATGTTTTATTTTAAAATTGTCAAGTCCTATTCGTTTTAATGAGATGCCTACAACCACATAGATGCCGAGGGACAATCATAATAGAAAAACTCAAAAGCCCAATTAAAAAAATTCACTTTGATTATATAACCCATAGCCATCGAGAAATTAATCAATTAATTAGGTTAACTTTTCAAAATATTACAATCAGAAAAAATAGTACAACAGTCCCCGCTTATTCATGGTTTTACTTTCTGCTGTTTCAGCTACCTGAGGAATGTTGCAGTCCAAAAATACTAAATGGAAAATTCCAAAAACAAACAATTCATAAGTTTTAAATTGTGTGCCATTTTGAGTAATGCGATAAAATCGCACTCCTTCCCACTCCATATGCTGGGACGTGAGTCATCCCTTTGTCCAGCATATCCAGCTGTACATACTACCTGCTTGTTAGTCATTTAGTAGTCCTCTTGGTTATCAGAGCAGAAACACACACACACACACACACAAATATATATGTGTGTGTGTATGTATGTGTATATATAAATGTTTTTATTCCTTATATGTCTGCGTGTGTGTGTATGTGCGTGATATTATCTATGGTTTCAGGCATTCACTGGGGGTCTTTGAATATATCCCCCAAGGATAAGAGAGAACTACTGTATTTAAACATAAAAAAAGTATTCCATGTGAAAGTATGAAATCCTGATATTATTTTCCCAAAGACATCATTAGTCACATTTGGAAAAAGAAAAGTGGGTCATGCCTGTAATCCCAGCACTTTGGGAGGCTGAGGGTGGAGGATTCCTTGAGCCCAGTTTCAAAAAGCTAATTGATTAATTAAAAAAATAAAGAGAAACAAAGATGTGAAAATTATATAAAAGTTTCTAATGGTGAATCTGTTTATAAAATTTTCTGTTTTATGTCAATAAACATTATTTTAACCCAGTTGTCCTCCGTTAATAAACAGAGAGGCTGAAATTCAGAGAACATTAATGTTGTTAGCTCTTGCCTCCTTTCACTACGTTTCACTATTTAAATGTGAAAATGCATTTCCTAGTTTTGTCATTTATATAAAGCCTCTCTTATATTGTGAAATTCTGGGCTAATGATGTTATGTAAAATGGAAATCATTTTTATTTTGACAAATCTATACACTATTCAAAATTTTTTCAGCTCCCTAAACTGGGTAGTCTTCCTGGAAATTCAGGATTACTTCAGTTGCTGGGTAAGAGATGTCTCTCCATGTCCTCTATTATCCATCCTCTTAGCCCACAAAATGGGCTTGGAATTACATCATTTGGTAAATGTGGGACATGATAGCCAAGATGCAAGGACAGTGGCTTACATTCACCTTTATAGTCTTGCTCCCAAGTTTGTCCTACAGCATGAATCCGAGGTGTCTTGTGGAGTTTCCTGATCAAAGACAGCTCATGCAGTCACTGCTTTGACCCAGTCACCTTAGTGTAGCTTCTGCCTTGATTTCCACATGAATAGGTCTTGCTGTCCTGCCACTGGGCAGATTTTTCACAGCAAAAGACAATTTACCACGTATAGTCACCACTATCAGATATCTGAAGAATAATTCTATTTAAAGTCTTGTTTACTGTGCCTTGTCTACCTGGAAGATTGCCCAGTTAAGAGTTTTCTACATTAAGATTGAGTTTTTCTGTGCTCTCTGGACCTAGAACTGCAGCTGAGTCAATCTGCACATCTCCTATCTCACACTTTCTCATCAGTCCTTGTCTTGCCAGTTTTAGCCTTGATGTCAATTAACTAGTCCTGTTGCTCTAAGATACTAATAATGCCACTTTCATATTACAAAAGTCCACAATGCTAATACAATATGCGTAATATTTTCTGGAATTTTTTTATTCCATTAGGCTAAAACAACTGGGGGAAATTGTCTTCATATATTTTTTCATAATGATTGGCTAATCAAGATAGAGTATAAAGTAAATCAAAGAAACATAACATAGCTCAGAAAGAACAAAAGAGATGCAATTTAAAAATGTTTAATGACACTCCATTTACAAACATTGTTTTACAAATGTATTAAAGTTAATTCTCTTTCTAAAATGTCTTAGACTAGTAATAGCGTTGGGGAAAAAAATCTCCCTTTCCTTCCCTGGGCTCTAATTTTACTTTTTAGGTACTACTACTGAGGAATTTCTAATTTGGCTCATCACTTCAGTGGGAATTCAGTGCACATAAGGGGCACATATGTAATTGGCAACCTAATTTTTCTGCTTTCATCAAATGGTGCAATGCCAAATCTTCATTGAACTTGCCAGTTAAATGCACTTGGGAACCAAACAGCAGCAAGCATACATGAGATGAAAATGAACAAATTGGAAAGAGTCATTAACTTTCTGTTTTCCTATCACAACAAAAATTGTATCATTGAAAGTGTTGCAAAGTGGGGAATTCTACTTGAAACATTAAACAATCTTAAAAGAGAATAATTCATTTACTTAACTTCTAAAATGTGGTTCATTATAATTTATAAATGGGGTTTCTAGTGCAGATTTTTTTCAACACAAATACAAAATCATTAAAATGAATAAACTTTTCAGGAGTATGTTTTAAATTATATGTTTCACATGTCTTTCTGGTCTAGTGCATATAAATTATAGCCTTTATTTGGAAAGAAAAATTGTCAGAAAATTAAGCAAGAAATGTCGGCTTCATGTAATGCCTTAATGAATAAAGGCAATTGACAGATTTTCATGGTTCTCAGTAATTATGAATGGAACTGAGAGTGTAAAAATTACAATCTGTTGTGGTTACCAAAAATGCCCTTGAAATATCTGGTGTGATATATAATCTTGAAGTAGTCAATATAGAGTCATAATCAAATTATTGTTACTAATGACAATTAAATAGAGAACCAGGACACTGAACACACCACAAACTTGCTGAATATGATTGAGTATCATCCTTTTAGGAGGACATAACCTTTTAAAATGTCTGTTTACAGGTCTCAAACCACGTTATTTATTCACTAGATACAAATGTTCAGTAATATCTCCTCTACAAAATTACCTTTCACAATGACACCAGGTTTCTTTCAGAAAAGACTGCGTAGGAAAGTTTTCTTTTTCCATTTATGAGTTCAAGTATGTTAAGACTGTTTAAATCATTGACCAGCCCTAAACAATACTAACATTTCATAAATTGCTCTTGCATTGTAATAAGAAGGAGGGAGGTAGAAGAAAAATGCCAAAGGATTGTAGGTCAGCTTATTTCACAAACGAAATTTCTAAGGAAACTCCTGAGATTTTTAACTAAGCCAGGCCTTCTGAATGGGAGGTGATATGGACAGTAGAATAAGACAGGTTGAGTTCCAGCGATATTACTTACTCTTTGTATCATCTTAGGTTATCCACACACACTTTCAAAATTTAACTTTCCTGGTCTGTAAAATTGAGGAAATAATAATAGCTGTCCCATATGGCACACTATCAATCCCAATATGCTTTGTTAGTCCATTCATTTTTTCAGTACTTAATCAAAGAAGCTTTAATGGCCTATATATTTATATTATTAACGCACTTGTCCCAACTTTGGTGTTCTTTCCAATATCACTTTGTTTTTATCACACTCCTTAATATCTCTTCTTTGTTAGGTCTTGATCACATGCTTAAATCATTTTTAATGTTTGCTAAACTCTGTATGAGAGATTGAAGAATTAGGAGAGAGGAACATCAATGAGAAAGGGTAAAATATAGAGAGAATATATAAGATGCCAGCATATGACAAAACCCTGAAGATGTACAATGGTCACAAGCCATGGAAGAAGATATGACAACTGAATTGTCAACCTTGCCGCCTCCTCCGAAGTCTCCTAAATCTTATCTTCCTTTTGTTTAATTTATGAAAAATGTTTCCTACAGTTGTCTCCCAAAAGCAGAGTTGTCCCCATGCTATAATATACATTGACCACTCAGATTCATTTAAAAAGTACATCTTGCTTTTATTCCCAATATAACCAC
>NW_016827376.1:6562-9358 GCF_001698545.2 Rhinopithecus bieti
CAGGCCCGGAGCGCCGGCCGCGGGCCCGGCGTGCTGGGCGCTGAGACCTGGCCTTGCGGGCGGGGTGGGAAGGAGGCGGGCGGGCTCGCTCCCCACCGGCCCGCGGCTCCCAGTGCGCTGCGTGGCCATTTCCTCCGCGCTCCTGCGTGGTTTGCTGCCTGCGGCCGCGGCGGCAGCTCCAGGACGATGCGGAGCGCTGGCCAAGGAGGCAAGAGTTGGCGCAGGTTTCGGGTCGCTCCCCTCCCTCGCCACTCGCGTCCCGCAGGTAGAGGCGACCGGTCAGCGCTGGCGCCCTGGGCTGCGGGTGCTGAGGTGGGGACGGCGGCGAAGAGGGGAAGGGAGGAGGGGCGGGGAGCCCGGGGCTCCCGGAGGAACCGCAGGGCCGGGCCGGGACCGCCTCTTGCCTCCGCCTGCTTGTCCTCTGGCGCCGGTTTCCTGGATTGAAAGCAAGACCCTGCTCGGAGCAGCAGTAACAGCAGCGACTTAGATTGAACCAATTGCTTTGTGGTGGCGCGTCAAGGGCCCCAGGTTGTGTGCGTGCGTGCGTGTGTGTGTGTGTGTGTTCGCGCTCCGGACTAATCAATGGGTTGGTTCACCTGAGCAGAAAGCCGTAAGCTGAAACCGCATGTGGCCCCTGGCCCCTTCGACTTTTGGCTTGTGTCCCAGGGACTCGTACACACGGTGCCAGCAAGGGGTAAGGGTGACGGAAGGATTTGTGAATGGTGCTTCTGCGTGCGTGGAGGCTGAGCCTTGCTGATGTAAAGGAGGAGGTATCCAGGGTGAGAAGAAAGGCTATTTATGGCAAAGAGTTGTGAAATTTCTTGGGGTTTCCTTTAGTGTATCCTGAACTGCTTTCTTTCTCTCTCTTTCCTCTCTCTGCCTCAGAATTAGAAGCAATTATGCCTTCCCTTCCTCTCGTGGGACCTGGAATATGAAATGAAGTAAAAAAAAATCACTCATATTTTCACAGGTAGAAAAAAAAATACTTCTTAGAAGTTACAGATTATTTGCCCTTTAATGTTTTATGTCCTCTTCTCCACCCCTCTTACCTTTTCAGGCAGTCAGTAGGACTTACAAGTCAGGAAATACCTACTTGGTTTCAACAGTTTTATTTCTGAAATCTTTACAGTTGAATGCCTTCCTATTGAAATGTAACACACACATCCTCCCTTCTCTGCCCCTCAAGGACTATTAAAATAATGTGTACACGTTTAATGTAAAGCTGGTTTTATTAAAAGCCTTAGGGAGAACGGAGAAGACGACACCTAGGTGGGGTCAGTTATCACTGGTTCCTTCAAAACTGGTTATTAAGGGAAGACCTAAAATACTGTTAATCTAGGCTATAACATAATTTGTTTTGGTTTCTCTTTCTGTTTGCTTTATAACATTATAACAGGTACATGTTCCAGATACGTAACTTGAAACTTAGAGATGACTTGGGACAGTGCCTGTCACGATGCTTATAAAATGAATGTTTTCTCTTAAAAGTAGCCACCTGTACTTTCATAGAACTGTGAGTGGGTTTAGTAATAGGACAGTGTCCTTAATATTGCAAACTGAGATGTCTCTAAAAGCCTGTCAACACAATGTTTTCCAAATATTGAAGTTTCATGTTGTAACCACCCTTTCAGTAGTTTCACAGAGAAAAAAGAGAAGTTGGTCGACCTATTGTCAGAGTGATTTGTCTTCATTTAAATTAATTAATTATTTTATCAAAACAAACCAACTGTTGTTTGTATTGTTTTATTGATTTCCTTAACAGTCCTGTTCTTTGAAAACAGTAGAGTTGAGGATTTGATATTTTGATTTTGTTAGATTTATATTACTTTGAAATACATTTTCAACACGGAAGCATGTGCAACTTTAAATATTAGGTTAGAACTCAGATGGAGAACCCCACTCTGACGGTTATTATCTCAACTATCCCAAACTATGGGAACATAGATATAATAGGAAATTTAAAATGTAATTGATGAACTGTATTACTGCAATCATTAAAAGTCTGATTTATGAGTATTTTGTTTTTTGACAGTCAAGAGAATCAGCAACTGCTTATGATTTTAAAGATACATTATTTATACCACAGAATGTTAATTTAGATAAAACAAAGTAGAAAATGAAAATTTGTTATATTTTACAATAATAGTTATTCAAACCTTTATTGTGTTTTATTACTCATCATAATGCTCATAATAAAGGGCCTAACGTGTGCAAGGCACTAGTGTCTAGGCACTGGGAAGGAGTGAGAGATTCCTTGTTCCCTGTCCTTCAGGAACTTACTTGCCATGTGGGAGGAATCTGATGCTCATGCTTGAGTGTAGAGTTAACAACCCATAACAATAAGAGATTACATGTCTAATGAGTATCGCAGGAGTTCAGAGCATGACAATAACATTGCATACTGGATTTTGTTTGAGAATGCTTTGGGGTAGGTAAGACTTGCTTGGTCTTGATCTTAAAGGATAAGTAGGATTAGTACATTGTGGATAAGAAAATATAAGGTACAAGACACAAGTCTCCTGGAATAATGGAAAAGAACACATAAGGGAAGATAAGTTTGTTTTGACATAAATTAAGATATTGCTGGATATTTTGCAGAGTGCAGGTTGAGTCTGTTTTGGATGTACATCCTTCTACACATTCTATCCTTTTTTTTTTTTTTTTTTTTTTTTTTTTTTTTTTTCTGAGATGGATTTTCGCTCTGTCACCTAGGCTGGAGTTCAGTGGCGCTATCTCCGCTCACTGCAACCTCAGCCTCTTGGGTTCAAGCGATTCTCCTGCCTCAACCTCCTGAGT
>NW_016827377.1:0-2282 GCF_001698545.2 Rhinopithecus bieti
ACCAAAACCTACAGTATGTGTATGAGCAGGTTGGATTTAAGATACCAAACAAAATACTTTTCATTTTAAAAAATCTTCCAAACTTAAACAGTAGTTTCTACTCTAATTGTAAACTTTAACTTTAGGATATATTTCTAAGAGATCTTTCTATGAAAAGCAATATTAAAAGTAAAGAAAACACCAAATACCCTTGCATTTACAGGAGAAAAGACATAGAGTATAACATTAACAGCTTACTGTGGAGAGTGGGTTTAATCAGGAAGTAGCCATTATCCTTTCGATTCAGAGCAGTGACAGCACTCCAAAACAACAAGCCGTGATATTTTCAGTTAAAAGGCATGAAAGAATACCTACTATTGTGTCCTAGCTTTGCTGACCCCAAAGGTCAGCATATGTCTTTTATCAAAAGCTATCATGAAAACATAATCCAAGTAAGCATTTACAATGCTCTATTTGTTGAAACACCTAAAATCTACCTAACACAACCTCTCTCTCTCTGTTACTCACAAAACATGGCTGTCTTATTCAGAGATTAGCAATTATTGTAATGAGATACTGTCGGAGAGGGTCAAATAGTACTTCCTGCAGTTTACACATCTTGATTTCCTGGTAAACAAACTGAAAGGCAGGTGGAGCACTTAGATCACCAGCAAACGTGAATGCTCACGTGATAAAACTAAGCCAGGTAAGGCTATGTCTCAAGTAATCGTTATTTCCTTAATTTTATTAATGTTAAACAGACAATAAAGAGGTCTGTCTTTCTTCCTTTTAAAGAAGGGTTTATTCCTCACATAAACTCACATGATAGGAATGCTTGAAAACTGGCACTGTTTAAAAGCAGGTTTCAAAATCACTTCTGGCAGATAAACTATAAAACAAAGTAATGCTGCTAACAGATTAAAAAAAAACAATAAGATAACTGCTCAAACCTGCTAATATAAAGAAAAGTCTTTAGATTTCAGCTGCTAAAACTATGTAAAATAAACTTCTGAGTTATAATAAAAGACCAAAATTAATTGTTTTGTGGTCAAAGCATAAGTTTATTTTTTTATTTGAACAACTTCCTGCAAAATAAGACTGCTTTATAATTTATGTGGCAGTCTCTGGAAAAAAATTCCTATGATCAGAAAGTTTACATAATTTGAAACTATACATCATTTTAGACTCATATATCAAAAAGAAAACAAAACGTAAAATATTTAACCTGTGAGCATTTTTTAAAAACATTGTTAGCTTGAAAACTAAGTTTCTTTGTCCATAGTTTTTTTTTTTTTTTTTTTAAACCCCCAAATTGCTGTTTTTTCGTGCTCTAAAATTTCTAGTATAGTTTGATGAGGGCTGGTTTAAATTAGCCATGGGTATGAAACAAACAAAAAACCCAACTCCATCAAAATGATAAACTAATTTACTACTTAAAAAAAAAATCTAGATAATTACGTAAATCCACAAAATTTGCATTTATCTTTAAAATTCTATATTTACTAAGGCCATGCATCAATATCCTAACTATTATGAACACAGTAAGATTTAATTTTAATGCAAAAAGCTCTTAAGACTCCTTTACAACAATATACTCGTTAAGATATTAAAATTATACTACTTATATTAGGTTTGTATTTATTCAGTTTGCAAAATAAAGTTCTAATGTACCGAAATAGAACAAAACAGAATGATAATAAATAACAACAAAAAACACACCCAGGAGAGAAGACTGTGCCAAGGGTATAGAATCTCAGAACAAGTCTCATTACATATACGTAATATGTCATTTCAAGGAGTGTGTATTCGGTATTGCACCACATTAAGTTGCTAACATCACTAATCACCACCTTAAAATTTACTACAATGACACATGAAATAGCAAATTTTCAAAAAACTATGATTATGAAGTTAACATTTCCAGCTGAATTCCTTGGTCACATTAACATTAAATAATTTAAAAACCATAGTAGTCACATGGAATGCAAAACACAGTTCTTATTTCCTTTATAGAAAATTTAAGATGTAATTCCTACCACATAAGTAGCTTTGAGTTCATACACCAAAACAAAACAAAATTTTAAATCAGAAAATTATTATTTCAATTGTTCCAATGATTTACGACTATCTTAGCTTCCTATAATGTGTCAAATTTAGAGCATGATGAAATGAAAACATAAAGAGGTACAGCAAATAAATATGATATTTCGGCCGGGCGCGGTGGCTCAAGCCTGTAATCCCAGCACTTTGGGAGGCCGAGACGGGCGGATCACGAGGTCAGGAGATCGAGACCATCCTGGCTA
>NW_016827377.1:4907-8811 GCF_001698545.2 Rhinopithecus bieti
TAATCTCAATATATAATTTTGCTATTGTAAAAGGAGTAGTCTTTAGATTTGGCATAATATATACACTCCCTTACCATACTTTCCTGCAGTAAGGAAAACCACTCCTAATATTTAAAAATATGTTAGAAAACATATGCTTAAGTATCTCATATTATCAACTTAAATCAATCAAGATTAATTCTATTCATTTAAAAAGTTATAGGATAATTATCATGGTTACATTATTAACCACCTTATAATTGTTTACTTCAAAGAACAAAAGTAGGAAACATTTCCATAATATAAATTGAAATGGCTTTTGAACAAATTTAACAAAAGATTATTCAATTTTCTTTCTTTTCCTTAAAAACAAAATGGAAAGAGTAAGCCAAAGACAGATATAGATGTATATATTTTCATTTATTGCAACATAATAGATACACACAGAGCCTGTGAGAATACAATATTCATTTTGCTGCAGAAGAACAGACATTGCATAACAATGAGATTTGCTAATGAAATCAACCATCAACCTGAAATACATATGTATTAAACCAAGACCTCAGTGTCATTTTCTTTTTGCATCGTTTGTTCTTTCTTTATTTTTTCTCGACCTTTTCAGTATTTTTGTCCTTTAGATTTTAGAACTTATGGGTGAAGCAAAATCAACTCTATATTACAATGTATTGCTTTTTATTCATCATTTATTTTTAATGTAAATTCCAATTGTTCTGCTTCTATCAGCACTATTAGTGTACCTTTAGAAAAAAGAAATCAATGGATGCTACCAGAAGAAACAAAGGAGGTTTATTTCTATAGAGAACTGTTGGATCTCAGCTCCAAAAAATTTTTTATCAATATTTCACATAAATTCTATGTGGAAACTTTAATTGCAAGGTGAGTGCTTACTTATTTAATAAGAAGAAAATAATAAATATATTTTAAAGTCAGTTTTGTAATAATGTAATTTCCTCGACAATTTCGACTACTGATAATTATTAAATGAAATAATATAGGGCTAATATAATCATTAAAATGAAAATTATTCTCAAGTTTTTTAAATAAAATAAAACTTTTCCCTCAAAATGTCTTACTATCCTGGTCTGAAAATGTTGATTACCAATTAATATTTGTCAAAAATAAGTAATGCTGGGAATTTTCTATGATTTAGTTATAATTTTCAATAAAAGCACAAAACTATGAAAGTATTTAATGTGATATATCTTAAAGAAAAAATAAGTATTAATGTACCCCCAGAATCAGTTTGTATCCTTTTGAGTATAGGCTATTTAAAGAGCTATCTATACCATTGGTTGTCCATTTACACAAATTAGGTTTTTCAATTCACCTGTGCTACAGATAAAATTAACAGGCTAATCTCTGGTATACAATTGCTACTAATTCATAATAATAACAGCTTTAACAGCAACAACAAGAAGCAGTACTTATACCAACTAAAACATCCAGAGTCAAACAGAAGATTAAGTTTCTTGTTAAATGTTATACTACCTTAATGTGTAACCTACAACAATATCCTGCAAAAATAACCAAAGGCAGTATCAACTACAATTCTGTCAGAAATAAGTAAACAGACATTCCTTATTAAATGTAAACTCTGAAAGTTGCCACTGACAGTCTAATTGTCAAATCTATTTTTAAAACTTTGAAGAATGACTTGAAAAAACCACACAACCACAGAACAATCAATCAATCTATACACAACAGATTTTCCTTTAAAAATCCAGAAATTTCTATTAAAATGTCAAATTATACATTAGACTGTAGAGAAACAGACACTGTAAACAAGTATCTGTGCGATACCAAAAGCCTACGTTTACTAGTACAAAAAAAAAAAAAATCCTAAAACATGGTGATAGGGTTTGGAAAGTCATCTAGCTCACTGCTACTCCAAGTACAGTCCACAGACCAGAAACATGGAAATTATTTGTTAAAAATGCAGAATCTTGGCCAGGTACGGTGGCTCACACCTGCGATCCCAACATTTTTGGGAGGTCAAGGCAGGAGGATCACTTGAGGCCAGGAGTTCAACACTAGCTCAGGCAATACGAGACCCCATCTCTATAAAAAATAAAATAAAATAATTAGCCAGATGTGGTGATGTGTGCCTGTAGTCCCAGATACTCAGGAGGCTGAGCTGGGAGGACCACTTGAGGCCAGGAGTTCTAGGCCAGCCTGGGTAATAATGAGACCTAGTCTCTACAAAAAATATTAAAAATTAGCCAGGTATGTTGGCACGTACTTTTAGTCTTAGCAACTCAGGACACTCAGGTGGAAAGATCACTTCAGCCCAGGAGTTCGCAGTTACAGTGAGCTATGACTGCACCGCTGCACTCCAGCCTGGGTGACAGAGCAAGATCCTGTCTCTAAAAAAAGAAAAAAAGAAAAAACAAGGCTGGGTGCGGTGGCTCACGCTTGTAATCCCAGCACTTTGGGAGGCCAAGGCAGGCGGATCACGAGGTCAGGAGTTCGAGACCAGCTTGGCCAACATAGTGAAACCCCATCTCTACTAAAAGTACAAAAATTAGCTGGGTGTGGTGGCACACCTGTAGTCCCAGCTACTCGGGAGGCTAAGGTGGGGGAACTGCTTGAACCCGGGAGGCAGAGGTTGCAGTGAGCTGAGACCATGTCATTGCACTCCAGCCTGGGTGACAGAGTGAGACTCTGTCTCAAAAAAAAAAAAAAAAGAAAGAAACAGAAATGCAGAAACTCAGGCCCCGGACTAGACTTACTCAGAATATTCTGTACATTAAAGTTTAGGAAGTCCTGATCTAGAAAATGCTTCAGAGTACCTAACAATTTATACACCAATTTCAGTAATTTCTGATATGCTAACAACTCCTCAAAAATCCATATTAAAAGACAGAATACTCAGAGAGTAATTTATTTGTTGTACCCAAAGTCCACTGCCTATCTTTTGCTTATTCATCTAAGGTCTCATTCATATGGACTACTAATTTAAAATTTGTGGTAATATGAGGAGTAAGTGGGCAGAAATAATATGTTTCTATAAATTACTGGAAAAAATATAAAAATCAAGAATTTACACTCACTTAGCAAGATTTTAAATTGTTTCAGCAGAAGAGGCCTTTCTTCAAATAGAATCTGTGAAGAAGCCCAGTATGGGCTCACACTGAGATTACAGGCTCACACCTGTAATCCCAACACTCTTGGGAGACCAAGCTGGGAGGATGGATTGACATCAGGAGGTTGTGACCAGCCTGGGCAATACAGCAAGACCCCATCTCTACAAAAATTTTAAAAAATTAGCCAGGCGATAAAAAAATAAATAAAGTAAAATAAAATTAGCCAGGCATGGTGGTGGTGCATGCCTGTGGTCCCAGCTACTCAGCAGGCTGAGGTGGGAGGATTGCATGAGCTGGGAAGTCAAGGCCGCAGTGAGCTGTGATCATGTCACTACACTCGAGCCTGGGCAATAGAGTGCAACCCCATCTCAAAAACAAAACAACAAACAAACAAACAAACCCAGAATAGTAGAAAATAAAGAGCTGCTTTTTGGGGTAGAGGAGGTGCCTAGCAGCTGCCAAGGTATTTCAATACAACCAATTCATATGGTTCTACAGAGGACAGTCTGACTTGACCAAAGGGGATTACTTAAGAGTCTAAAAACAAGTGGGAAAGTTGTTGTACTAATCACAAAGTTTACTATTTATCAAAGCAAGTCCTCAAGTTTATTCTGTAGTATTTTAACCTAAGAACACTGGATTAAAATTACATAAATTTTTTGTAAGTAAAATTAATATTTTCCTAAATAAATCCAATTGGCGAAGTTAGAGGTAACTAAGGTTATCTTCAATTAAATTATTTTAATCAGTAGAAGGCCTATCATTTACAAGGCATTATGTTAAATGCTAGCAATATAGATGAATGGACAAAGTACTCTATT
>NW_016827378.1:0-794 GCF_001698545.2 Rhinopithecus bieti
TACAAAAAGAGTGTTTCCAACCTGCAGAATAAAAAGAAAGTTTCAACTCTGCGAGATTAATCTACACACCACAAAGCAGTGTCCTAGGTAGCTACTATCTAGTTCTTATCTAAGTATATTCAGTCTTTCACCATAGGCCTCAATGGGCACAAAAATATCCCATCACTGATTCTACAAGAAGAGTGTTTCCAACCTGCTGAATCAAAAGAGTTTCAACCCTGTGAGATGAATCCACACATCACAAAGGAGTTTCATAGATAGCCTCTTTCTAGTTTTGTTTGTGTATTTCCAGTTTTCACCACAGGCCTCAATGTCCTCCCTGATGTCCCTTAGCAGATTCTACAAGAAGATTGTTTCTAACCTACTCAAATCAAAACAAAGGTTTAAATCTGTGAGAGGAATTCACACTTCAAAAAGTAGTTCTACATATAGCTTATTTCTAGTTTTTATCTGAGGATATTCAATTTTCACCATAGGCCTCAATTAGCTCCCAAATTTCCCTTTGCAGATTCTACAAGAAGCATGTTTCCAACCCACTGAACTAACAGATGTGTTTAACTCTGTGAGATGAAACCACACATCAGAAAACAGTTTCACAGATAGCTTCTTTCTAGTTTTATCAGGGGATATTCAGTTTTTCACAACAGGCCTCAAAGGGCTCCCAGGTGTCCCTTCACAGATCCTACAAGAAGAGTGTTTTCAACCTGCTGAGTACAAAGAAGGTTTAACTCTCTGTGACATGAATCCACAAGTCACAAAGCAGTTTCACAGCTAGCTTCTTCTTAGTTTTCATT
>NW_016827379.1:0-2654 GCF_001698545.2 Rhinopithecus bieti
TGACTTTAAGGCTTTTGAAAACATGTATGTATTTATATTTTTCCAAGGTAAAAAGCTCTGATGTACTCCTCATAGCCATCGTGAGATGCAGCATATCAAACAGCCTTATAGCTGTGGCTGTATTTCATTCTTAAGAAAAGCCCATAGCTGTGGTACTCTCAGAGACTTTTCATATCTCCATCCAGCATTTTCATGGTGGCTATCTCTCAAGATTCCAGATAAGAAATATATTTGACCTTTAACACATGGAGACTTGATAAATAAAATACATGAGAGTACAATAAAGCAAAGTGAGTTCTCTCCTCTATTGAATACACTAAGAGAAGTCCTTTTGACAGGATTCTGTACCCCACCAATGGGCCCATATTTGGTTGACTTCTCTAATACAATTCCACTTTTGCAAATGCCTAAAACATATTGATATGGTTTGGCTCTGTGTCTTCACCCAAATTTCATCTCAATTGTAATCCCCCTAATCATCACGTATTGAGAGAGGTACCAGGTGGGAAGTACTAGATCATGGGGGTGATTTCTCACATGCTGTTCTTGTGATAGTGAGTGAGTTCTCACAAAATCTGATGGTTTTGTAGGGCAGTTTACCCTGCTGTTGCTCACTCTTGCCTGCCACCATGTGAGATATGCCTTTTCCCCTTCCACCAAGATTGTAAGTTTCCTGAGACCTCCTTAGCCATGCGGGAAATGAGGCAATTAAAACTTTTTTCTTCATAAATTACTATCTTTAGAGTAGTGTGAGAATGAACTAATACACACATATACCAATAGGTATGAGTAATTGAATAATATTTTTCACTTAGGATATTGAGAGTCTGTTTTCTAAAGTTCTTGCCAAGATGTTCTTAAAGCTTTGTTTTAAAAATCATCACTCACCAGAATGCTTTTTGGGTTTTGTTTCTATATTATCTTTTGGAATAGTATTCTGTACCAGCATATTATTCATTAATTACTTAACATACACCAGGGCCCAAACTTAAACAGTACCCAAAAGTTAGCCACCAAAACATTCTCCAGATCACAAGAAATGGAAGTTCCCCATGGAAAGTCAGAACAAGCCTTCATGTTTTCATTGAGGAGTGTGAAATATACTTAAATCATTATTAAACAGTCATGTTCTTTCTCTGGGAAGCAGTTTACCGAAAGGTTACAGCTCTATCCGAGATTGGTGAAGTGCTGTTGAATTTTACATTTTTAAATGCTATACTTTAGCAATATGAAAATATCATTTTAAACTTTAAGGACACAGATCAGGTATATTTTAGCTTTAACAATGAAGTAACATTTAACAATGCATTATTGTGTGGAGAAAATGAATACTAAGTTTACCTGAAAAAAATTGGATGAAAGGAGATGTTTTAGTATTTTATTTTTCATTCTCAAAATGTATTTGCTGTTATCTTTAAATGGGTAAAGTAAGGCAGGCTTTAAGACACTTGGAATACTAAGTGGGTGTGAGTCACTGGTAGCTGTTTTAAAAAAATTAATGTAGGCCAGGCATGATGGCTCACACCTGTAATCCCAACACTTTGGGAGGCTGAGGCAGGCAGATCACCTGAGGTCAGGAGTTCAAGACCAGCCTTACCAATATGGTGAAACCCCATCTCTACTAAAAATACAAAAATTAGCTGGGCATGGTGGTGCACACCTGTAGTCCCAGCTACTCAGGAAGATAAGGCAGGAGAATCACTTGAACCCAGTAGGAGGAGGTTGCAGTTAGTAGAGATCACATCACTGCACCCCAGCCTGGGTGGCAGAGCGAGATTCCATCTCAAAAAAATGAAAAAAGAACTATTGCAGTTAGATAATTTGAGGTATCACCAGTGAAAACATAAAAATATATGTTGCTGCGTTAATTCTGCTTTTGTAAAATGTATGTCTCTTGATAAATGAAAAACAAAAAAAAATAAAGCTACAGATATATCATACAGTGATTGGTGAAATATTCTGTGCTCTCAGTCCAGACTCAAAACTCTGTCTGGTTTGAGAGCATCCTCCTTGTGTGCAGTCACCTGCTATGACTGTTCAATGGATGTTGGTGTCTTTTAAAATAAATTTTCATTTTTTATCAACATTAGAGAGAAAGGAAAAGATACTGTGACTATTCATCATTTTGGTGACTATTAATCTAGGTGACCAGAAGATCACTAATTTTATTTTGATATTGCTAATTTCCTATGAAATTGGCTGACAGAGGAAGTCTTTCCCCTTCTAAGTGTCTCCCTTCCCATTTCAGTGAATCTAATTTTTTCCACGTGTGCAGACAGAAAGAAGGAGAATAACGGGAAAATACAAAACTAAAGGATCTAAAAATCAGTTCCAACAATAATCTACTACAGCTATCAGTGATGGTACAGATTCCCAAAGCAGTAGGGAAGTTAGTCATTCAAATTGTGTTTATTGACAGCCAATCTTTTTTTTTTTTATTCTTTTAGCTGGCTTATATTTCTCAAACTAGTTCATAGTAAACTGGTGATTTTATACAACATGACTATATTGTTTCCTTTATATTTTTATTTTATTTTTATAATCTTGCAGAATTGCCTCTGCACCTTCCCTTTAGCCATAGCCAATTTAAATATATTTGTATAGTGCGAGAAAACCTCCCCTGGAAAAATACTGCATTATTAAGTTACAGATTC